>NC_047107.1:58771648-59071648 GCF_902500255.1 Thalassophryne amazonica | reverse complement strand
ACGGAAGCTGCAGCAAAACATTAATTCAACTGATTTATAACATTCAAAATGAGCCATCGACTGGTTCATAGCATCCATACATCAATGTAGTCGTATCTATTACTTTAAAATAAATTTTCCATTCACATTAGTTGTTACGGCAGTAAGAGAGAAATGTGACCAGCAGTCAAAAGCAGATATATTAGTATATTAGTAGCCCATCCTCCACATGGATATACACATGAAAGTTATAAAATAAAATATTAAAAAACATGAGTTAATATTGGGCTATGAATACATTGCTATCAAAGCAGGGAAAAAATACCATGGAACGCCATCATGATCAACATACTATCAGGAAAAACTTTACTTCATATGTCATACAAAAATCATCAAAACAACACACAAAAACAGGTCAGCCAGCCGAGGTTGCACACAGCTGTTTGAATCTTATAAGCACAGCACTTCTTCTCTCTTCGCAGCTGTCAGTTATATCTCTCATACCCCAGCTCTGTGATAAACCGTCTCTGCAGAGTGTTACAATCATAGGAAAGTGGCACACAGGCTCACAAACACACCTCGTACACTCAGCCTCACACACACACCTCTCATATCGGTCATCTTTAAAAGTCAGACTTCAAGCACTGACGGCAGCTCAAACACACACATTTCCCTACCAGTCTGTCGCATTTTCCCCTCAAGTTACTCCAGTCTAAGAACTCAAACATCCAGACAATACTTTCTCGCACACACGCACACTCAGCTGAGATTAGAGGCTTGGCCAGTGAATTACACCACAAATCTTGACCATTTAGTTTTTCCACCCTACTACAGAAAACAACAAACATAGTAGCAGTTTGTTATGCAACATTGGTTATGAATATATTAATTAATTAGAGACAGAACATCTCTAATGTAAAGAGGAGCCAGAAAGACTGGCATACAATCACATGTCCGCTTGCAGGATGTTTCTCAGTTTATATATGTTTCATAGTGAAAATACTAATGTCAAAGAGCTCGTGGAGCAGAGCAGCACAGGTTTATTTATTCATGTATCAGTATGTTAATGTGCATATGCCCACCATACGGATGCCATTCTCAAAGGCCTGCCTGGCAAGAGACGCCGGGCCATCCACAGTCTTTCCATCATCATCAGGTCCCCAGCTGGCGCTGTATATGTCGATGTGCTGAGGTTGGAGACTTAAAGACTTGGCCTCCACCATGTCTGTTACATCGCCATCGAGCATGCGCACACCTAGAAGAAAGGAATGATAAGATCCTTAAAACATAATACGGAAATATACAACAAACTGTCTGACAAACGTTTATAGACTAAGCAGCTCGTCTTACACTTCCCTATCCATGTCCTGGCCCTCTAACTCTTCTTGGGGGATCCCAATGCATTCCTCAAGGCAGATGGGAAAAATAAAGCCTCCAGCATGTCTTCAGTTTTCCTCTGGGCCTCCAACCACATGGACATGCCTGGAAGACCTGAGGCATTCTCACCCAGATGCCCAAACCACCTCAACTGGCTCCTTTCGATGAGGAGGAGTGGCAACTCTACTCAGAGTTCCTCCCAGATGTTCAGACCCCCTCTGCTCCCCCACCACCATCACTAAATGCAAGCCTAGATACTCAATCTGGGAATTTCACTTCTATCATTTGTACCTGCAACCTTGCTGTTTCGGTCATTACCCAAAATTCATGACCACAGATCATGAACTTGGGTTTAACCCTGCTGTCAGTGAGGGTGCGTGCAGGTCTCTGACATCAAGTAAAATTGTGTTCCTGCCTGTGACAGTACACAACATGTATGACTCCAGTTTTCCAAACGTTTGGTTTGAATCACATCGTTTTTGCACTTTTAGTCAATCCAACAAATATGTTTGCTAGCATGTATTTGGGAGACGAGAGCGAGAAAGAATATACAATCAGGGAGTGAAAAAAAAATATGATTTATGGAGTATAAAGACAGTGCAGTCAAGATTATACTCAGAAAAGTGCTAATCCGCTAACCGGTAATTATTGAAGCTAATGTTTTCATTATCGGATTAACTTTTCAGATAACCATGAAAATCATCATCGGACCAATTATCTTCCGATAAGATGATAATTTTTAGATTGCTAACATGCTTTTACAGGTCAAGTGAATAAACCTGAAATAGTTCAAAACCTCTCTTCAGCACGATGGTCCGATACAGCAACCGCATCACTGCAGATGCTGCACTTATCCGTCTGTCGATCTCACACTCTATCCGTCCCTCACTCGTGAACAAGACCCCGAGATACTTAAACTCCTCCACTTGAGGCAAGGACACTCCACCGACCTGAAGAGGGCAACGCACCTTTTTCCGGTCGAGAACCATGGCCTCGGATTTGGAGGTGCTGATTTCCATCCCGGAAGCTTCACACTCAGCTGCAAACCGCCCCAGTGCACGCTGAAGGTCCTGATTTGACGAAGCCAACAGAACCACATCGTCCACAAACAGTAGAGACGAGATTCTGTGGTTCCCAAACCAGACCCCCTCTACACCCTGGCTGTGCCTAGAAATTCTGTCCATATAGATAATGAACAGAACCGGTGACAAAGGGCAGCCCTGGTGGAGGCCAACGTACACTGGAAACAGGTTTGACTTACTACCGGCAATGGGAACCAAGCTCCTGCTGTGGTTGTACAGGGACCAGACAGCCCTTAGCAAAGGACCCCGTACTCCATACTCCCAGAGCACCCCCGCACAGGGTGCCCCGAGGGACACGGTTGAACGCTTCTGCAGATCCACAAAGCACATGTGGACTGGTTGGGCGAACTCCCATGAACCCTCGAGCACCCGATTGAGTGTGTAGAGCTGGTCCAGTGTGCCGCGACCAGGACGAAAACCACACTGCTCCTCCTGAATCTGAGGTTCAACTATCGGTCGAATTCTCCTCTCCAGTACTCTGGAATAGACCTTACCGGGGAGGCTGAGGAGTGTGATCCCCCTGTAGTTGTAACACACCCTCTGGTCCCCCTTCTTAAACAGAGGGACCACCACCCCGGTCTGCCAATCCAGAGGCACTGTCCCCCACCGCCACGCGATGTTGCAGAGGCGTGTCAGCCAAGACAGTCCCACAACATCCAGAGACTTAAGGTACTCAGGATGGATTTCATCCACCCCAGGAGCCTTGCCACCGAGGAGCTTTCTAACCACCTCGGTGACTTTGGCCTGGGTAATGGATGAGTCTGCCTCTGAGTCCCCAGTCTCTGCTTCCTCTTCGGAAGATGTGACGATAGGATTGAGGAGAGCCTTGAAGTATTCCTTCCACCGCCCGACAACATCCTCAGTCAGGGTCAACGGCTCCCCACCCGCACCGTAGACAGTCCTGGTGGAGAGCTGCTTCCGCCTCCTGAGGTGTCGGAGGGTTTGCCAGAATTTCTTCGAGGCCGACCAATAGTCGGCCTCCATGGCCTCCCCGAACTCCTCCCAGACCCGAGTTTTTGCCTCTGCGGCCGCACAGGCTGTGGCACGCTTGGCCTGCCGGTACCTGTCAGCTGCCTCCGGGGTCCCACCTACCAACAAAGACAAGTAGGACTCCTTCTTCAGCTTGACGGCATCCCTTACTTCCGGCGTCCACCACCGGGTTTGGGGATTGCCGCCGCGATAGGCACCAGAGACCTTGTGACCACAGCTATGAGCGTCCGCATCCTGACCGGCTTCCTCCCCTCCCAGCGGATCCAACTCACCACCAGGTGGTGATCGGTAGACAGCTCAGCCCCTCTCTTCACTCGAGTGTCCGAGACACGTGGCCAAAGGTCAGATGATATGACTACAAAGTCGATCATCGACCTCCGGCTCAGGGTGTCTTGGTGCCACGTGCACTTATGGACACGCTTGTGCTCGAACATGGTGTTCGTGATGGACAAACTGTGACTAGCACAGAAGTCCAACAACTGAACACCACTCGGGTTCAGATCGGGGAGGCCGTGCTTCCCTATCGCCCGCCTCCAGGTCTCACTGTCGCCGCCCATGTGGGTGTTGAAATCCCCCAGGAGAACAATGGAGTCCCCAGTCGGAGCGCTATCTATTACTCCTCCCAGGGACTCCAAGAAGGTCGGGTACTCTGCACTGCTGCTCGGCCCGTAGGCCGACAAAACAGTGAGAGACCTGTCTCCAACCTGAAGGCGTAGAGACGCGACCCTCTCGTTCACCAGAGTGCACTCCAACACATGGCGACTGAGCTGGGGAGCAATAAGCAATGCGACCCCAGCTCTCCACCTCTCACCGTGGGCAATGCCAGAAAAGTGGAGCGCCCAGCCCTTCTCCAGGAGTTGGGTACCAAAGCCCTCGATTTACCGATCGATCTACATTCCGATCCTAACCTATGGTCATGAGATTTGGCTCATGACCGAAAGAACGTGATCGCGAGTACAAGCGGCCGAGATGAGAATCCTCCGCAGGGTGGCTGGGCGCTCCCTTAGAGATAGGGTGAGGAGCTCGGTCACTCTGGAGGAGCTCGGAGTCGAGCCACTGCTCTTCCACGTCGAAAGGAGTCAGTTGAGGTGGCTCGGGCATCTTTTCCGGATGCCCCCTGGACGCCTCGCTGAAGAGGTGTTCCGGGCACGTCCCATCGGGAGGAGGCCCCGGGGAAGACCCAGGACACGCTGGAGGGACTACGTCTCTCGGCTGGCTTGGGAACGCCTTGAAGTTCCCCCAGAGGAGCTGGGGGAGGTGTGTGTGGATCAGGAGGTCTGGGCGGCTTGGCTTGAGCTGCTGCCCCCGCGACCCGACTACGGATAAAGCGGAAGAAAATGGATGGATGGATAGTTCAAAACCTTTGTTAAGTCTGATATCAAAGATTTTAGCACTTACCTGTTAAATCTTTTGTAGCAGATAAACAGCTCTATCCTCTGCAGACAGAGGAGAACTGGCCACAAGATAATTACTCTTGACACCATACTAACTCACCAGCAATATCACCCAAGTCATCCAGAGGCATACAGTTTTAAGTTATGGTTAAAATTTTAACCAAACTAATTCCGTACATGTTATTTAAATTAATGTCACTTCTGAAGTTTTATAAAGTGAAAACATCAGCTATATGTTTTACTTTTAAAGTATTGCACTAATTTTGAAGGTTTTAGTGTGGACATGCTGTGTCTAGGTGCATTATGGGTAATCTCAGTACAGTCATGACAGGAGAAATGCATTTGAGACGCTCTGATCAGGCTCCACACAGACAACAGCATTAAACTCTTTGTATATTGTGCCTAAAACTCTCGTGAATATATTCTCTGGGTTTACAGTTTGTTTTATGTAAAAATGCCAGAAGAAGCTCAGGTTGCTTCTCCATTATTTTCATTTGGAATCACTGTGAGTTGCAATCGATTCCTGTTTGCTTTATAACGTCCTGCTTATTGTTTGTCGTCTTTGTTCGGGAGTAATATATATAAGATGTCTGAAATTCGGTTTGCATTTATTAAATTCCATGCAGATTAAACGTAGCACACGGATTATTTGGAATATTTGTTTTGGCAAGTTTTCACGGCCTCTACTGCCATCTACTGGCCAGTAGTGTTCATAGCAGTATTCGCCCTAACTATTGAGATATCCTTTAATCCTTTGTGCGCCTGAGAGTTGTTGCAGCCTCTTGCAGCAGCTAAAGAAATAAAAATGTACATTTTGGTTGTATAATGTTCATTTACAATTGTTGTCATGGATTCTGTTGTTTAAACCGCAGCAACTCTCTGGCATGCGGAAAAAAAACTGGTACACAAAGGATTATGGGTATGGGTCTGAGCATCTGGGCACCAGTAGATGGCAGTGTTCTATGCATTTTGACCCTGGTTATATCAGACGGTAATCACAACTTAACTTTTGGCTTTTGCAAATGGCTTTTTTAAAACATGTGAATAAAATGGCATATTTTACAAAAGCACGTTTATACGTAAATACCAACACACATCACATCACATTAACGTGCTGGTTTTCACATAGAATGAATGAGTCAACCAATTAGTGTTAGCGGAGGCTCATTTATCCATAATCCCTTTGACATCTGTCTGTGTTACAAAACTTCAGAATTAGTGCATTATTTAAAATGAAGATATGTGTTATATTTTAACTTTGTACAAATGACAGAATTGACATTAATGGAGTTATTCTATCCAGATTAAAAAAAATTTTAATCAAAACCATCAGACAAAACTGCTTTATTTTCCAAGACCTCTGCCTCACGGCAAAAACACTATATTCTGTTAAGGAATAATGACGTGTGTGTGTGTGTGTGTATATATATATATATAGAGAGAGAGAGAGAGAGAGAGAGAGAGAGAGAGAGAGAGAGAGAGAGAGAGAGAGAGAGAGAGAGAGAGAGAGAGAGAGAGAGAGAGAGAGAGAGAGAGAGAGAGAGAGAGAGTTGGGCTTCGCTGCTCCTCTCAGTTAGTTAACTGCTGCAAGCTAGAAACTTCCAGCAGTGGGCAGGGTGCACAAAGACAGAAGTGCTGACTCATTGTTTGGGTCTGTGGTCAGCTTTAATGCTACCAGAAGTGATCGTGGTGTTAAAACTCAAAATCAGCTCATTAGTAGGTGCAAGTGTAGTGGAGACAATACTGAAAGTTATCAGTTATTGGTTAGCTGTAGCTTCCGATACATTTTTGGGTGGTTTATCGGTTTAGCTTTATAAAATATAACTTTTCAGTTAGCTGATTAGCTGTTATCAAAGCTAACTTTTTGGTTAGCTGTGCCCACCACTGGAAGCAGCTATTTGTAATCAGTTTAAGCCTGTATTGTGTCCATGATTAACCATTTATTTATTTATTAAATCTACGATAAATAAATACCCCAAGCTGTTAATATTTATGATGACAGGGCAAGGTGATGTAATTACTGACACAATGACTGGCCATTCCGTTGCATTTAAGCTCCAACATCCATCCAAAACACACCTGTTTCGTATTTGCTGGGCAGCGGTTTGGTGTGGCGCGCGCGGGGGTGGGGGGGGGTGGGGGGTATAAACTTGAGTGGAATCTATCAGCTCCATATATGTATCACAGATGCAAAGACCCGCAGGAGGAATGCAAACGTAATATGTGGAAAAGTAGTCATACTTTGTCAAGCATGTCATGGTGAAATACAGATCATATCACAGAAAATTCAAGCATGTTGGAACATAGCTACAACATGCACACTGCAATACAGTGTACAGTTTCTATATGAACCTGAGGTAACATGCATTCTTGTCAGACATTTTTTACTTTGTGCTTTATTAGATTTTGAGAATTCTCTAAACTCTTCAATAACTCTGCAACTGTTGCATCTTCATTGCCATATACATGATTACCTGTGACATGCAACTTCAAGTTATTTGCGGTACTTTCATACAAAATAAACTGTTTTTTGTTGCACAGAATTAGAATTGACTCGCTGAAGTGCCCATTGCATTAAATAGATAGGAACTGTTCCTTTTCACGCTCTCATACCTTTAGAGAGAGGATGGCCCAATCCCAATTGAAGTATGTTCCTGCCAAGTGTGTGAGGTTTTAAGATGCTCCCACTGTCAAATAATCACATGCACAGAGGCCCTCCCAGAGACATTTATACTCATTTGTGTCCACTTTCCGCAAGTTGGATTTTTCGCAGATTTTAGCCTCTGGGATTTACCCACAGATCAGAGTGTGGTGTTGTCAAAGGAGTGGCTTCAGGACAACTCTGTGAATGTCCTTGAGTGGCCCAACCAGAGCCCAGACCTGAATCCGATTGAACATCTCTGGAGAGATCTGAAAATGGCTGTGCACCGATGCTCCCCATCCAACCTGATGGAGCTTGAGAGGTGCTGCAAAGAGCAATGGGCAAAACTACCCAAATATAGGTACACCACCTGGGGAAGCTCAGAAGCTAAGCTATGTGGGAGCAAAGGGTACAAATCACTATCCTCAAAGTCATCCTCGAAAGCTGAAGAAATTCATAAAAAAGTAATATAACAGTGGCTTCAGGTCAACTCTATGAATGTCCTTGAATGACCCAGCCAGAGCCCAGACCTGAAGCCGATTGAACATCTCTGGAGAGATCTAAAAATGGCTGTGCACCTGTGTCATAAATCGCCGGTAAATGGCTAACATGTCGCTGGTAAAACTCAATTTGCAACTGTAAAATCCAGCATTAACATCTGCAAATCATCACACACAACATGGTTGTTCCCTAATTTTACTCTATTCTGCTGTAATTAAAACCAAATAACATAAATACTGATAAAGGGGAAAAACAACAAAAACTGTTCATAAATACATTTAAGGAGCCATACAAATACAGTACAACCAATACCTCACCTCCTATTCTAGCGTTGTAGGCAATTCCCACAATGCAGTGGGAGTTGTTTGCAGCTGCAGCAACTTCACCTGCACATCGTGTCCCATGTCTGAGGAAAGAGCAGGAATTGACAGTTTATTCTACAAATCTAACTCTACAAACACCAAGCAACTGAGTGAGAGAATGTTATGGATAAGGTTCACATAATCAAATGTGTACACAGGACAGGAGCACACTATCTAAACATTTACAGGGAACTGTAATGACACATGTAAACACATTTTCACAGAAACAAATGTGAGCATTCCTGTCCAGGTATTCAACATAATCCCAATAACTGTAGCATTACAAATTCACAATTTAACAAGGGCTGCAACTACCATGATCTTCATTGTTTATCAAGGTCTGTGTAATCTTATAGTCTATAAAAATCCCAGAAGAGAATAAAAAACCCTATCCATTTTCCAGAGATTAAAAAAAAATCTCATTTCACTGTCAAATTTTATAACCAGCGTAACCAGTTTATTAAATTTAGCCAGTTTATAGTAATCTTATGAGGGGTGATGGAAAAGTTTTGAGTCTGAAGCAAAAAGGGTAGGGTATGGTTTTTCCATCTTTTGCATTCTGAGAAACCAACATGTCCTTTGAGAATGTGTGAAATGTTGATGCAATGGGTGTAATTTTGCAGATACAATATTTCAGTGAAGTGAGTAGGGGGCGTGTCAGATAAACAAAATGGACGAAGCTGATGGGCGTGCTGTGATTCAGTATCTCACGAAAAAATGTCTCCTAGGGAGATCCATGAAGACATGGCAAGGACAGAGGAGCATACCCTGTCTTATGCTACAGTTAAATGCTGGTCAGCTGGATTCAAGAAGGGCAGAACAAGCATCAAAGATTGAGTAAGATCAGGAAGACCCAGAAATGCAGACCTTGAGCAATATAATCCAGAATACCCATGATATGGCCTTCAACTATAGAAGAGTGTCACATAGCCAGTACTGCAGGCATTTCCAAGGAAAGAGTTCATTCGGTTCTGATGGAAGTACTGGGAATGACGAAACATTCAGCACGATGGGTCCCAGGGCTTGTCACAGCGATCAGAAATGCCAGAGATTCCAGATGTCCAGGAAGAATAGTTGGCTTTTTGAGCCACATCCAGATAATTTCATGCGATTATTTGTGACCATGGACGAGACCTAGGTCCATCAATTCAAACCAGACTCAAAACACTCAAAGCAATGGAAACATGTGGGTTCTGCCACACCAAAGAAAGCCAAAGTTGTCTCATCTGTTGGCACGGTCATGGCCTCTGTCTTCTGGGATGCTGTGATGCCCTAATGGTGGATTATCTACAGAAGTGACAGACCATTAATGAGGCCTATTATGCTTCTCTTTTGCAACAAGTGTGGGAGTAAAAGCAGAAGTAGTATGGAATACAAGGTGTTCTGCTTCACCAGGACAATGCTCCGGTACACACATTGATAATCACAATGGCTGCCATTCATGAATGTGGCTTCAAACCTGTTTTGCACCCACCTTATTACCCTGATTTGACTCCTTCAGACTTCCATCCTTTTCCAAATATGAAAAAGCATCTTACTGGAACACATTATAATACTGATAATGATATCACTTCTGCAGTGGATGACTTCCTGGAGTTCCACGATAAGGACTTGTCTGAGAACGGTATTAAGGCACTCCAGCGATGCTGGAATAAGTGTGTGGGTTTAAATGGAGATTAGATTAGACCTGGTTTTAAGTGGTCTGAATTATCTTATAAACCCGTCTATCCTCAACATACAATAGTTTAAAAAGTAATCAAGTTTATTTTAAAGACTAGAAGCACTCGGAGAGCGCAAACCTCCGCCAAGGCCATGGGGTCACTAACGTCACATGGAATACCCTTTGGCAAAGAGACTTATTCGACATCGTTTCACGCATCTACCATCATGTTTCAGATTCAGTGGTTAACACTCTGGGGTCTGAGGGCATTTTTTTTGGGACAGTTCACTCACCTGGCATAAATGTTTTATTATTGCTGTTAACAGCTCTCCCTGCATCCCACAATCAAGTTTTATGTCTTTTTTTAATAAGTTTATTCAGGGGCGGTCATGGAGGCGGGCCGACCGGGCAGCCGACCGGGCAGCCGCCCGGGGCGGCATCGCGGGGGGGTGGGGGTGGGGGGCACGACCGTGCAGGAAAAAAAAACCGGTAAAAAAAAACAGGGTGGGGGGGTTGTCCTGACGGGGGGGGGGGGGGTCGTCGTTACGTTACGGCAGAGCGGCACCCCCACCTTCCCGTCCTATTGCGGCTTTCCTCTCACTCATTCCCGCAGCTTCACAGTGCTATAAACAGTAGCGAAGCAAAGACTGCAGCGAAACGAGACAAGTCATTGGATAAATACTGGGCTTTGTCCCGCCCATCGGACGCTCAGCGTGTCTGGGGGTCTATGGGGCAGTGGGCTGGCCCGGAGGCGCTCAGCTTCTGCATGATGATTGGATGATCTGTCTGAGGCTGAATCCCTTTTTGATTGACAGCGAAATGAGCGAATCAGCGATCTTTTGGTGTAAACATCCGTGGGAGCATTTTCATTCTTTTCTGAGTTGAACCGGAGACTTTGCTAATCCTCTTAGCGGCATTTTCTTTGTTAAAAACGACTAGCGACAAATCGAGCTTCTATTTCTGGTGGGGTTTTTTTGTAGCTGCTTGTGTTTGGAGACTGACTATCACTCTTTCTGACTTCTATCGCAGTTTCTGTCCCTACCGAGCAGCGGGTGCTGCTGAGCTCCTCCACTGTCACAAAGCACTCACAGGCGGACAAACTTCACACGAGCCTCGCGCCAGTAGCAAGCTGCACATAATGGCAGACAATTTGAATGTTGTGGACCGGATTTTGGCGAAGCCATTTGATAGTCTTCCTTACGAAGAAGCCATGGCTGCTGTCATGGCTTCAGCTCTCAATGGTTTGCAGGCCAAAGTTAAAGCAATAGCCCCCAGTGCAATGTTTGTGCATTGCTATGCACACAGACTGAATCAGGTTCTGTCTCAGGGGGCTAAATGCTTATCTGAGTGCAGAATATTTTTTGCATCACTCTCTGGGTTTGCCACATTTTTCCTCAAAATCCACAAAAATGATGTCTTTTCTTGAGTCTGCAGGCTGCTCAAGATTGCCCAGAAATGCTCCTACTCGATGGAATTTCATATCACGGATAGTGAGCACTGTGGCAAACAATTATGATGCCCTCCTGCAAACTTTTGAGATGATCATTGCAGATAAGTCCATGGATGATGACACATTCGACTGTGCCAATTTCTTTGTGTTTGTTATTGCAGTAGTCATTAAAACTGGAAATTTGTTCTTGAAAATAGCTGTTGTGAGTTAATTTGTGGGATTGTGGGTGTTCTGGATGAAGTTAGTGTTTTCATGGGTGGTGAGGCGGAAGTGGTGGCCACGTTAGTGTGCGCAGGGGGGGGGGGGGGGGGCACGCAGGGGGTTTCGCCCGGGGAGTAAATCACTCTAGGACCGCCACTGAGTTTATTCAATGAGGAGAAACAAATGCTAAATTATTGTTGTGTCGTAACTTAATTTTTGTTCAGCCTTTGTGACCCGTCCTCTTGAAGTTAGATGCAAAAATGTTGAAAGTGGCCCTATCCTGCAATGATAAAGAATCCTTTAAAGAAATTACTAGATCCGGATCTTGTTCCGGATCATTACCAAAATTTAATGACTTCTACGTTAGGCCAAGATACACCCCTGGTAAAAATTTCATTGAAATCCGTTGAGTTTTTGAGTAATCCTGCTAACAATCCAACCAACCAACCAACATACAAACGGACGCGACCGAAAACATAACCTCCTTAGCAGAGGTAAAAATGCATTTGTCACAAAAATAAGAGGCAATAACATACACAACAGATTTTTTTTAATGGGTAAATATAGTTTGGCCTCATTAGGAGTCCCAGTGACACCTACTGACACCGTCTCACACTAGTACTTAAGTTATAGTACTGACTTTATTCTGCTTACATTTACTGTTAGCAGCTACGTGCAAACGGTGCTTCTTCTTCTTCAACTGTTTGTATTGTTCTAGTATCATCCCAGTTTCACAAGAGATCTCATCAACACACCCAGTTGCTCGATGTAAATTGGAGTCACCAGCCTGCTCCTGGAGAACACCTGTCTCCTTGCTCCACCAACTACTAATTACGTCAGGTGTGCTAAGACAACTACTTGAATAATTAGCTGTGGTTTCAGCAGGCACAGTGAAAACACTGGCAGGTGATTTCTGGGAGCAGGAATGGTGATGCCTGCTGTAAGGTCTCTGGACGGTGACCTGCACTATTCATATATGGGTTCAATAGTACATTACATTTACTTGTAGTGGGTGACTCAGTGTTGGCAACTCAATAATGTACACAGTTAAATCTTTATTTGTCTTTCTCAAATTCCTCTCATTCCAATTTGCACTATGATATCCACAATGACAGCTGAAGCTTTTCCCCAGTGTCTGGAACAGTTTAACACACCAACACTTGTCCAACAGTTTCTCTCTCTCTCACACACACACACACACACACACACACACACACACACACACACACACACACACACACACACACACACACACACACACACACACACACACACACACACACACACACACACACACACAAGGGTGACATTCCAGCATTAACTGCAGTGGTGACAGCCAGCACGAGTTGTCGACTAGCGTAAACAAAGATGAGTGCATTTGTGTCTGTTGCCTCCTCAAAGATGCCGCTTTCAAACTCAGTAACAACATGCACACACAACTCCTGCAGGGAACATTTGTGTTGCAGCACCCTGGAAACCTCCAAAATGCCCAAATGATCGTAGTAATCAATGAGGAATTATTGTTTAACTTGTGCCATTCTTCATCTTTCTGTGTGTGTGTGTGTGTCTCTGTGCGTGCATGTGTGTGTGTGTAAATCTAAAAGTGTTTGCACATTTTATACAAAAGCACAATGAAACACATAAATCACCAATATTTGAATTATGTCTATTTTAGCATTACACTAAATTTAAAGGTGTACGGCCCACTGGGCTTTTAAGATGTAAGTAATCAAGTCAGTCAAATGATTTTTCTTTGGCACCATTATAATTTTATTCTGTAGCCTTTAAATACAGGATTCATAATATCAAATTGCCAATATGATCAAAATTTGTGCTATCTGGAAAAATTAATAAATAATTCCCCTGAAGGGGAAAAATTTCAAACAGACAGCCATGAACTTCTTTCGGTAGCGACCCGTGCTGGGTATGTTATTTCAAAAACGTACTTATAGTATGAGTTACGTCTCCCAAAAGGTAACTGTTAGTAACTGAGTTACAGCATTATAAAAGTAATTATATAACAGCTGAGTAGATCCTTGTCATTTTTGACGGTTTGGTGGTTGTATGTCACCTGACATGGATTATTCATATTTGCCTTTGTGTTTCATTGACCGTGCAATAGTTCTTTTTTAGCTTGCAATTTTGTGCTATTTAAAATTTGCTATTGCACACCACGACTACCACGCAAGCTTGCACTACTGGGGGTGATGTTTAGCTAAAAAAAAAAAAAGGCGGTGTTTGTTTTGCTAACAGACAACGATTTGAAGGAGCTAATTGACAACGTTAATTCTTCTTCTTCTTCCAAAAAAAATCCACTCCGCTGTAAGCCGTCTGGAGGCATGAAGAGCTGTTAGGATGAAAAACTAATTTGATTTTTCAGTGGACTGAGGAACTACACAAAGTCTTTTTTTTTCATCATGGAGTACATCGTCGCAATTTTGGACTCCTATTTAAAGTTTGTGTTGGACTGTTTAGTACCAGTGGAACACCAAAATGTAAGTCCCCCTTCTGTTGTTTAGAAATTAATAAAATACCACATGACTTGTGCGAGGGATGCTGGGAAGCACATGGCCACAGCCAATCAGAGAACAGAAAGGCAAGGTGATGTCAGATGGCTGCTCGCTTCAACAAAATAAGCCATGATGGTGGAAAACATACCGAAGAAAGGTTATTTCTGTATAAACGTAATGTGTTTTACATATATTTTGCAAAGTTTAGACAGAAATAAAAACACTTTTGAATCTAAAAACACCATTTTTGAAACCAGATAACACATTTGATGTCGTTTACAAGACATCTTACGGATGTTAGTGTGCACACACATGCGCACACACACTTCCTCTTGTAAAAAAATATTTGTCATCGAATTCCCCCCCCCAACCCACCCCGCCTCCCATCATGTAAATATGTTGTTGTCATTGAAATGAGCTGTAACTTGTGCAACAAGTTACTAAAATAGTAACATTATAATGCTTGGATTTTGGATTTCAGTACAAACTTTTGTGAATTTGAGGCCGTACAGCTTTAATTAAAAAAAAGGTGCGACACTGCCTGTGGCACTTTTGCTTGAAGTGGCACAGCATCACAAGTTCAGAAGAAATGCAAACAAAACTGAAAGTAGAATATAAGCCAATTAAATGTTTGGAAATCAGTGATAAACCTCTTTATCATAGTTAATGAGCCAAAGTGCTGGCTCCCTCAAAATGCTTCAGCAGTCTTCACTCAGTTCATTTCACTCCACTAATCCATAAAATTGTCTGTGTGGACACTTTTCCAGGCTGGATTTTCCTTTCTCTACACATCCATGTCACAGTCCTTCAGGGACCAACGTGTTTCTGCAAGAATCATATATTTGTGGAATGGATGATAGTCAGCAGGAACAACCCACACTTGGAGCAGTTACTTAAATACCAGCACACCTTTTCCACAAAGACAGTACTCAACAAGATATGTTTTATTTCACTGAATATATCAGATTTTTAATGCAATCTCACATCTTTATACACACACACAGAGAGAGAGAGAGAGAGAGAGAGAGAGAAGAGAGGAGGAGAGAGAGAGAGAGAGAGAGAGAGAGAGAGAGAGAGAGAGAGAGAGAGAGAGAGAGAAATATTTCAAACATTTGTATTTTTGTTTAGTTTTAATTTTTTGCTTTTTGATTGTTTGTGTACCATTTTTTTTTGCAGTTGTATGGTTAATATTTATCCTATTATATACTACAAACCAAAACATCTAGTTTGCAATATACTTTTTGTACTTTCATAAATCAAATGAGATATACAGTTATGGCCGGATATTAGCATATAATACAATCATCCTATCTTGACAATATAGGAGCAGTAGGGGCAGCGCAGTCTCGTTTGAACTGCGTGATATCACAGGATTTGACCACTTCTAGGAACAGCCTGCCATTGCGGAACACAAACACAGCATCACTTCACATGAAAACATGTACTGTTTTGTTTTTAGCTGCAATCACCAAAGCAGTCACAAAAAGTGCAGTTTTTTTCAGTTCCCAGTGGAGAAGGGAAGACCCACACTCTCATAAGCGCCACATTTGATTGGTGCTTTGTATGTCACATGACATGGATTAATTCATCCCATTTGTGTTGCATTGCATTTAGAGTGCAGCTTGGTTCCATTTAGAGTGTAAATTTGGTTCCATATGTTTGGTACCATTGCACTCAGCACGCATACACACGCACACACATCCTCGTGCACACGTGCTCGTGCACATGCACACACGTGCTCGCACGCACACAAAAACAAATCCACTGTGCTGTCTGGAGGCTGTTAGCAGGAAGTTGGAATGAAAAGCTGGACTCATTTTGTGATGCAATTTTTTTTTCGCTGCACTGAGGACGCACATAGTCTTTTTTGGTAGTACATGCACGCACAAGCGCCGACTAGGTTGTGTGTGTGCGCACGCGGGGGACAACAACTCTCCCGAGACATAATTTGACTGAGCTAACTGACGCTGCTAATTCTTGTAAGACACACACACACACACACACACACAACAACAACAAATCCACTGTGCCGTCTGGAGGCTGTTAGCAGGAAGAAAGAATAAAAAACTGGACTCATTTCTGATGTGATTTTTTTTGCTGCACTGAGGACGTACACAGTCGACCGACACGGTTGCGTTTGTGCGAGCGTGGGGGACAACGACGCAATGATTTGATCGAGCTAACTGACGCTGCTAATTCTTGTAACATACACACATACACGCACAAAATCCACTTACCTCATGAAATATTCGTACCATTGAACTCAAACATTCATTATTTGTATAATACATGATTCTTTAGCAAAACATCATTGACCACACAGGATTTAATAGGTGAGCCATAAGTAAATATTTACAGCAGCATCAAATCCAAAGGGCCAAAGAGGGCAAGCGTGTAACGTTAGCCTTTACAAGAACCAAACTTCACTGAGTTGCAACAGTATCTCCCATGTCCCTTTAACACAATAGATTACAAGAGATTGGGAGTGAAGCACTGCCAAAGCACTGTGGCCAAAAAATAAATAAATAAATCTGTCGCTAG
This sequence comes from Thalassophryne amazonica, assembly GCF_902500255.1. NCBI lineage: Eukaryota > Metazoa > Chordata > Actinopteri > Batrachoidiformes > Batrachoididae > Thalassophryne > Thalassophryne amazonica. The sequence goes on along the minus strand of NC_047107.1, from coordinate 59,054,960 downwards.
GCCAAACTGGCACAAGCTACGTGCCAAGACTCTCTCTCTCACAGAGAGAGAGAGAGAGAGACAGACAGACAACTTCTCACACCCATAACAAGATCAAAGCACTGCAAATGCACAGATTGTGAATTTTGGTTTTAAAAAAGCAAACAAAAAAAAAATTTCCGTATTTCCTTGATTAACCCGTTTATGTCCAGATATTTTTTTAATAAGTGGAAAAAGTTGCATTAGTACCTTTGAGATTTTTTTTTCGTGAGTAGAAAATTACAGTGATACACTTCTGCAACAATTGTTGCCAGTGGGGCAAAGTGGGTTAATAACCCGGGCGTTTACTTTTTCCAAAGTCTGCAGACCTATAGCAGGCTAGTATTAAAGTGCAGCTTGCTGCCTGCTCTGTAATTTACAAGTTTCACACATATCACTGGGTGTGGTGAACCAAAGACACCCGCTTTACATCTGTCATGTAGCATCTAATCAGCTTACCTTGCCATATTACAATAGTTTTGATCATTTGAAGGGTGATTCCTTCCTGGATGGTGATGATTTCTTCATCTGGAGTGGGTTTGGGATCTTTTTCTTCCTCCTCCGGCTGCAGCAGGTCAGCGATGAGGGCTTCGTCAGTGTGGACGATTCCTGATGATTCAAACTTTTTGGAAGTGACTCTTTAGATCCTTACTGCCGGTTCAGATTGGGCCAGAATTTATACACACCACACATGCACCCATCATCATCAGGAATCATGTGCACAGAATCATGTGCCCTCAGTGCTGACCTGCAGCAGCCAGAGGAGGAAGAAGAAATCATTGTCCAGAATCGTCTGCACAGATGATCCCTCCCAAAAATGGTCAAATCAAACTTGACTTTCATACACTAGTCTACATTTCTGGGGTCCAGAACTTGACCACAAGTAAAGCCGAATCATGACTTACAGCTCACCTGTAATATTTTATGGCAAGTTAATTTTTTTCCAAAGCTTAATAAAAAGATCTACTAATGCTGTCCTTCCTTTGCTTCATTTAATGGCAATAATTAATTCTAAACTGCGAGTACGTTGCTGTTTTTTCTTTTTTAAATGGCAAACGCAACAGCTTGCAGCTTTGTCTCAATGATGTAGGAACAGTACATCCTTTTTGTGATATTACTGGTAGAAGGAGTCCCTCGCTCAGGAGTGATATTTCTGGTATATTGCCCGTCAGCACACGCGCTCGAGCAGGAGGCTGCCATTTGGACCCACGACCACTCATACGGACAAACAGCCAAGCAGCGGCATCCGGCGGCTAACATACGTGACCTGGCCTTTAAACAAGACCAGCGCGTATTTAAGGCAGGTGTATATTTTTTTTCCCGGCAGAGTTTTGACCCAGCAATTAAATGAGGCAGAGATCAGGTGTTTAATCAAGGAAATATGGTACAAACATAGAGGTTCCTATGATATGACTGTTACTATAATCCTTAATCACTGATGTTAAGTCTGGATCATGTACTCACTTACTAAACATGTCATTCTTTACACTCCTCAGTTCTACGATACACAGACAGCTTACTTGTTCTCGTTGCTGGCATCGTAACGGGGCATGGGATCCATATCATTGCCGTTGACGTCAAAGCTGGCTTGAGGGTCCTGAAGGAAACGAGCATACCATACAACATAGAAATCATGAACATGGAAAAAAATCCAACAGGAAACATTATCACAAACCAGGTCCACCTGTGTAAATGCAAGATGCTGCTATAACCAGATCAAACAGCTCACCTCTAAATCGGTGCACTTTTGTAAATTGAATGCAATCAGAGGTAACTCTATCTGCAGCACCACTTGCCGTTGGCATAAACAAATCTGGGCATTCAAAGCAGCTAATAACAAGCAGCACACGCACGACAAACAGCATGCAAATTACTTTATGTGCATGGCTGAGTGAAGCGCTTACCTGCCGCCTAAGGCCAATAAATTGCTCAAACAATCTCGCACCGGTCTGCTGTACATATACCTTAGTGTGCATGGACAGTGTGCAACCACAAAAACTAAGATGCAGGACACGTACACACGTAGGAGTTTGAGAAATCCCAATGTCCAAGTAAAATCACAAGCAGCATATCAGACCATATCCCCTCTTCAGTGTGGAAAAAATATCCTGTTTGTACACGTCAACTACAACAGCACTCAGAGCACATACCTCCATCTGGCCACAATTTTTAGCCACAACTTTGGAAAAGGCATCAGATGCATTTTCACCCCTGCGAATCGGCACCATGCAAGTTTCTAATTTTTTTCATATTAAATTTTAAACCACAGACCTCTACATTGTTCTGGATCAGAATTAATTTGTGTGTAATCTGGTGTCTTCTATGAGTGTTAGATTTTACGCGCAGGACTTTTTGAGTTCTTGACAACTGATATTTACTGAAAAAAATATCCTCCGTGGTTGTGAGACATGGAGGCCAACCAGTGGCCCAAGATGGCAAATGGATATCTTTGGTACACTGTCTCTCTGAGGAATCACTGGGCATCAGTGAAGTGAAGAGTAACAAGTGAGTGGTCACCTACAGACACCCAGAGGAGACGTGCTATTTGCAATGTCAGAGTACATCAATAACACCAGTTTAGCCATGTAGTATATTTCCATGTATCATCTGCCTACATCAGTGGTAGATCAACAGTGCTGTCAACTTCTGAGACCTCATTACATCCTTCTTAAGAAAAGCAACCCATAGCAATTCTCCAGGAAGACAGATGTCTACTCCTGGTAGACACTGTGGGACTGAAATATTGGTGCATCTGTGCGGGTGTCATTTGGGACCAAAGGCAGTTCCGGAGGCTGTAGAATGCAGCAATGCACCGCAACAACTCATCACAGACCTGATCTGACTAACATGGCTACACAAAGTAGTAACCGACTTCTGGACCTTCATCCATACATATTTTTTTCCAACAAATTAACCAGGGCCAGGTTGTGGTGGCTGAAGGTTAAAAAACTATTATCCCAAAAAACACTCCCCAGCCATAACCATCTTCTTGGGGGGCCCCAAGGCATTCTTAGATGGGTTATAAAAATCTTGTGTGTTCTGGGTCAACTCCAATGTCTCTCCAGGAGGCCAAAACACCTCAACCTCAAGAAGAGCAACAGGTCTACTTTTAACTCCTTTTGCATGTCATTACTCCTCATGTTGTCTCTAAAGGGTGAGTTACTTCATGCTGGGAAGGAAATGTATTTCAACCACCTGTATATTTGACCTAATCCCTTTGATCAGTTCCAAGATTCACGAGCATGGGTGAGGGTTTGGACACAAAACAACTGTTAAATTAAGGCCCAGTCCCAATACTGTCCCCTCACCCTACCACTTCACCCTTTCCCATCATTTTGAATACACCGCGCATTCTGTTCAAAATGGTGGGAAAGGGTGAAGTGGTAGGGTGAGGGGACAGTATTGGGACTGGTCCCAAGTTCCACCTTCTGGTTCAGCCTAATTTTCACCACAGAAGTCCAAAGTATCCCCGAAATTTGTACTGATGCAACCACAATCCACCTGCTGATTTTACTTTCATTAACAAGAACCTTACTTGGCAGGTACCATCTACCAGTTTCTGTCACACTCCACAGGCTCAAACTTGTATATTCTCATTCTGCCATCTTCATACACTGCAAATCTGCCCAATCTGCAGTCCTGGAGCCGCAACCAGATTATTACCTAAATGTAGTGATATTTCCAACCAATACTCTACAAAGTTCCAGAAACATCACTAAAAATGCATATCCAAAGACACCACTGTCTTTTATTCAAATGTGTACAACAACAGAACTGCACTCTCACCATCAACTTTGCCGGAGTAGACATTTATGTCATTACTCCACCATTATTCTATTACAGATTTGACCATCAAAGCACATACAAACACACATTCAGCCAATCTCTTACCACAAGCTACATATAAAGTGTCTAACTGTCTTGCTAATCCTCAGGCATAAAGATCACTTTATTCAATAAGCACACTCACAAATAATACGGCTCGTCGCCACCCTGCATGCGCATACATACACACTCACGTAGTTCTGAGCGAGGTCTGGATGACTCCTCTCAATGCCGTCATCTAGTATGGTCACCACGACGTCTTTGCCTGTGTAGCCCCTCTTCCAAGCCCCCATGATGTTCATGTCTGATTGGCAGTTATGGGCATCATCATTACAGTGCTGGAGGTGGATACAAGTAGCAAGATGAATAAGTTAATGTGAGAGAAGAAGAGAAAGGAGGATGAAAATTAAACAGTGTAACATACATGGAAGAAAAAAAACAGGGTTTCTAGACATCAAGTTAGAGATCAAGAGTGTACACAGAACAACACGGATTAGGTTTTCTCCAACACATGTACAGTAATACATGTAAAAGCCCAAATCAAGTTTGAAGTCTTTGAAGTGGCCCCAAAGAATGAATATTTTACTATATTATGCATGTTGAACAAAAGGACACTCAGAGAGCAAAGAGCTCTACCGCAGACCAATAGGGCAGTGCAGTCTCGTTTGAACCCTGCGTGATATTGCGGGATTTGACCACTTATGGGGACAGTTGCTCCTGTTGTGCAACATATACACAGCATAACTTCACACGGAAAAGTGGTGTACTGTTTTGTTTATGGCTGTAATCACCAAAGCAGTTGCGAAAAGTGTTTTTTTTTCAGTTTCCAGTGGAAAAGGGAAGACGGGGTAAATGGGAGATGTCGTGTTGGTAAGTGTTAGACTACACAGCTAATCAGAGTAACTTGTTCTCTCGCCTGCAAAACCATAGACATTATATACGTAGACGCCTCATGGACTGCTGCTGCTTATTGGAGCTTATTGGAGCTGACTTATCAGCTGGCCACCATCTTGGCTGGGTCCCTATTGCACCCACAGTGCATTTATTTGTACTGTGGAAGGTGCATCAACTACAATAATCTAACTCCACAAATTGTTACTCTATTTTCCCATGGTTTGGTTTGTTAGAAACAGCAGAGGTTCCTGCTGAAAGACTTTGTCTTATGCTCTTTAACAAAGACATATGGTATGTCAAATAGATAAATGTATAAATTAATTTTATAATTTAGGAAAGAAACAAGTTTGGATTGTTCATTTGAATTTATGACACACACACACACACACACCACTTTAATTTCCTCTGCGTCACTCACCTGGTTTGTTACAAAGATGAATCAAAAAGACACGCACATCCAAGATGTGTAAAACAGAGTGCTGGATCAAGGTGAGACAAATATTAAAGCCAAAATCTGCACAGCCTAAGCGCTACCATGCAAAAAAAAAAAACTTTTATTAGACACCCCTAATATTTATTTATTTATTTGCATAGGAGCGCTATGCTGTGCAGATTTTGGCTTTAATATTTGTTAGAAAGATTAACATTTTTTTTAAGGCCAGGAAAAGAAAGTTCCAGGTCATTCCAGGGTCTTAAACTAGCTTGTTAGGCTTTTGACTGGGGCTGAAGAGCTAAAAGCCTTGAAAAAGAACTGTTTTGCACAACTTATTGCGTGTGCTGGCACCCTCTAACTCCAGTGGAGTTAATTTTGCGATGTGGTGCAGCCTTACTTTGTGAAATACAGACACGACTCAATTCCAAAGAACTATGAAACAAAAGTACATAACAAGTGAATGGAAATGCGCACAAATGCACTCTTCCTTTTGCCACATTAAGGAAAATTCGCTTGGAGGAAACGCAGCTAATGAGCAAGAGTACCAGTTCCTGCTGTAATAATGTTACACATAAGTACCATTTGTTATCATGACACAAGATTACAAATGGTAAAATAACCAAAATTATTGTTCCATCTTATTTAAGAAAAGTAATCCCACGCAATCTGGTTTCTATACTGTGTCGGTTATTGCAACCGTAAGCAGCACAAAATACCGGCAAATCTGCTCACTCTCCCTTGACTCCGGTTGACTCTGGTGCGAGCCTATTGTGAAGAGACCCATCCAATATGGCGGTGACGCTGGATTACCTTGCAGCAAGTTATGAGGCGTCTACGTATATAATGTCTATGTGCAAAACCACCTTGACATGTTTGAGCTCTGGGTCATAAACAAACAAACACATAAGCAAACAAACCCCAACTCATGTCCACTTTACACCGCATCGTCACTTATTCTTTGCATTTTCTTTGTTTGTAATTTGACAAAAAAAAATGCAGTTTTTTTGTCCCCGGAAGTAGAGAAATTATGTTATATGCATCATATTTTGCTCCTTTAGCACCCGCCCGCCCTCAAACAAGACTGTGCTGCCCAGTAGGGCTGTATTTATATTTCTTTGAAGGACAATAGTGATTTAAGAAACAGATTAACCAAATAACACTAAACGGTTTTCCTCCTGTGTTCTGTTCAACTTCTCCACAACTTTGTATCACATTGAAGACTCTTGTTGAACATTTACAGTGACACTGAATGCAACATGTCTCACTGACAATTCGTTTTCTTGCAGTTTGTTATGCCATACAGTAAATAAAACCTAAAATACATACACATACATACAGGGTGGTCCAAAAAAAAAAAAAAAAAAAAAAAAAAAAAAGCCCTATATTCTTTTTGATCTCATGTTTTACTCAGATGAGATATTTTGAAAATTCTTTCACCAATCATTAGCTGACATTAGCATGTCAGCTGGTATGTGCCTGATTTCCCTTCTTATGTTGACATGATTGGACGAGTCATCGAAAATTTCAACATTCGTGTTGCTGCAGTTATTCGTCAAAGAGGAGCCTGGATAGAACATATTATCAACTATTAAGGAAAGACCAACAAAAATGTTTCAATTTCTATCAGATTTGAAGGACATAATCTCCCATCATTCTGCTAATAAACAACTGTGTTGATTTTTTTTAAATCATAATGACAACAAAAACTATCCAAAATGACCCTGATCAAAAGTTTACAGACCCCAGTTCTTAATACCGTGTATTGCCCCCTTCAACATCAATGGCAGCTTGGACTCTTTTGTGGTAGTTATGGACACGGCTCTTGATTTTCTCTGATGATAAAGCTGCCCATTCTTCTTGGCAAAAAGCCTCCAGTTCCTGTAAATTCCCAGGCTGTCTTGCATGAACTGCATATTTGGGAACTCCCCAGAGTGGCTCAACTATACTGAAGTCAGGAGACTGAGATGGCCACTCCAGAACCTTCACTTTATTCTGCTGTAGCCAATGACAGGTTGACTTGGTCTTGTGTTTTGGATCGTTGTCATGTTAGAACATCTGAGTACATCCCATGTGCAGCTTCCAGGCTGATGAGTGCGTATTTTCCTCCAGTATTTTTTGATAACCTGCTGCATTCATCCTGCCATCAATTTCCACCAAGTTTCCTGTGCATTTGTAGCTCACACATCCCCAAAACATCACCATCCACAACCATGCTTCACAGTAGGAAGGATGGATCCTTCATCCTAGGCCTTGTTGATTCCTCTCCAAATGTAACGTTTATGGTTGTGGCCAAAAGGTTCAATTCTGGTATCATCACTTCAAATAACTTTGTTTTCTGTGCTGTTTGGCATATTGTAATTGGGATACTTTCTGGCATTTATGTAATAATGGATTTCTTCTGGCGACTCGACCATGTAGCCCATTTTTCTTCAAGTGCCTCCTTATTGTGCATTCTGAAACAGCCACACCACTTTTTTTCCCAGAGTCTTGTATTTCTTGTATTGATGTTATTTGTGGGGGGTTCTTTGTATCACAAACAATTTTCCTGGTGGCAGTTGCTGAACATTTTGTTGGTCTACCTGACCATGGTTTGGTTCCAACAGAATCCCTCATTTTCCACTTCTTAATTTGAGTTTGAACACTGCTGATTGGTATTATCAGTCCCTTGGATATCTTTTTATATCCCTTTCCTGTTTTATACAGTTCAATTACCTTTTTTTGACAATTATTTTGCTTTCCATATGACTCAGAAACCAGTGCAGCACTGGATGAAAGATGCAAGGGTCTGTCAGAAGTCCAGAAATTCACTGACCTTTTATGCGCGCACACACACACACACACACACACACACACACACACACACACACACACACACACTACAAGAAAACAGATCACAGGTGAGGATGGCTGCTTTTTGTAGCCATTCAAACCAGTTTGTGTCAACTTGTGTGCATGCTATCCCGTCAAAATTACCAGGGTACATAAACTTTTGATCAGGGTCATTTGGTTAGTTTCTGTTGTCATTATGATTTAAAAGGAGTAAACAGTTATTTGACAATAATTGGCTTGCTTCACCTAACCACTAACCATGGGTGGGGAAAAAAAGTTTTGCATTATTTTTATCCTCTGAAAAATGGCCAAAAAAACTCAAAAATTCTGCCAGGGCATTGTAAACATTTGAGCACAAGTGTAAATTAATTGAAACTTATATTGACATACTATGCTTGAACCTTTCTAATATATTTGGAATTCTGCTGCCCTAAGTGTATCTGGTAGACCGTGTCTTTTCAAATCTATGCATCCATTTAATTTTGCAAGGTACAGTTCTATTCTGTGACTGCCATCTTCACAACCAAAGGGACATGTTAATCAAAAAAATAAAAAAATAAAAATTCAAAAATGACTTGCTGATTATTTTAAACATCTTAAAAAATATATATCTGAGCAAATTGGTGAAAATGTCAGTTTAACTTAAAACCTTGCTGTCTCTTTCACATATATGCGTCCTGGAAAGGTACAGTCTGCAAACATGACAAATGTGTGTATGAAGATCACGGATGCCCCTGAATGTGATCTACCGTAGTACATGGCTTGATGACAACATCCCAGACTTGTGACATGCGAAAAACTGTCGGTGCATGCCCAGAAAACGTTAGCACAACCTTCACACTTCCAGAAAACCTTCTGGTGATGTCACGATACGTCCAGCAGTGCTAAAGGCTCCACCAAGGTCCAAGCAAGACAATGATGGAACATCCTTGTTCATCCCGATCACCCTCCTGATCCCCCTAGGTTTTACAAAGTATGGATAAGGTTTTAAACCATGACCTTCCAGGATGTATGTCTGTGAAAGTGAGGACAGATCTTTAGTTTCTGTCAGACTATATGGTTAGAAATTACCTGAGAAGGCTATTTTTCTTAGGTAAATTTGAAAAACAAACATATACACAAACACGGCAAGTTCAGAAAGTTCTGTCCTAAAGGTAGGAAAATGTGCTTAAATCCTTTGGTCAAAGTATGATGACTTATCTATAGTTAGTTAACCATTGACGGAGCTCAGGACATTCACATATGCAGTCAAACTAAAAGAGCAAAGAACTATATGCAGACACGTGATAAGCCTGAAAGAATTAAAAAAAAAAATCATCACATCTGCATGAATGTTATGTACCAAACCTGTGTGGGACAACAACTGCTGGTCTCTGGGAAATGGTTTCAAAATGCAGGAACGCATAGACATGCGCCTTTCTACCTGCATGGACATCCCAGTGATAACTAAACACAACCTGCTACGTTTTAACATTAAACAGTTTACTTCCAAACTACAGCACTTCTATTCTTCCACTCAGTAACTCCTTCAAAGAGACAAATCCCTCAGCTCCACCGACCCTGCAGTAATCAAGACTGTCTACTGATCTCTGGTGACCTTTAACCTACAAACTGAATGAATACAGACAGAGAATAACACGCTGCCCCAAAACACAATGGACATGCACGGCACCTGAATATATGTTAACGGGAGGGCATCCTGTGTGTGTGATACAACTATAACATACTCACAATGTACCACATACTGCTCCATTTGGCATCATTGTAGAATATGTTGTTCTGGGACAGGCTGCTGTAGGCGGGGCTTGACAGAGAAAGGGGCGGGACTGGCTTGTAATCCCTCTTGATCCTCCTCTTCACCACCTGCTGCTGTATCCACTCCACCTGAAACACAAATGGCACAGAGCAAACCAGCAAAATTAAACATTCTGACCACAGATCATTTCTGCGTTGAGTGCGTTTACACACAAAATTAAATCAAGCTTTCATAAAAAATGTCTCAAACCAGCCAATACTTGCCAAACAGCAGCGGGCCGGAATTTACTACAGTCATTAAGGCTGTTAGGTTTTCTCCAGGGTTGTTTATCAGACAGTTAGCAGAATTACTCAGAAATTAGGGTACAGATTTTCAGTAAGTGTTCAGTTTCACTTAGTACAGATCCCATTAAATTTTGTCACAAATCCAGTAATCATTTAAACAATTCTGACACCAGTGATTCCTCCTCCTCCTCCTCCAAAAAAAAAAAAAAAAACCTGGTGTGGAGTTTGGATATTTTTGTGATGTTTTGGATGTTGTGGAGCCAGGATTGTAAATGAGGTCATTTTTAATGGGTTTTGTTAGTAACTTTAAAGCTTGGGAACATTTGCTTCACGTTGCTGATTATCACGTTAGATCTGGACCCACAACCATGAAGATCTGGATGATTTAATCTTTGTTTCTGACTGCACGAAAAATAAGATTGATGTGCATATCCAATATGAATCAGATTCCACTATACAAGTCTGAACATGAAATCTGAAATGTACATGGTAAATGGACTGCATTTATATAATGCGTTTCCATCTATATCAGAAGCTCACAGCGCTTTATATTGATGCCTCACATCCACCCATTCACAGACCACAATGTCAGGGTGCTGCCATGCAAAGCACTCACTACACACCAGCAGTGGTGGGCACAGTTCCGCTAATCCGCTAACCTGTAATTATCAAAGCTAATGTTTTCATTATCAGATTAGCGTTTGAGATAACTTTGAAAACCACCATTGGACCAATTATCTTCCGATAAATTTTGATTGCTAACATGTTTTTGCAGGTTAAGTAAATAAAGCTTTAACAGTTAAAAACCTTTGTTAAGTCTGTTATCAAAGATTTTAGTGCTTACCTGTTAATGTTTTATAGCAGATAAACATCTCTATCCTCTGCAGTCAGAAGGGAACTGGTCCAAGATAATTACTCTTGACACCATAGTGACTCGCCGGCAATATCACCCAAGTCATCCAGAGGCATATAGTTTTGACCTATAGTTAAAATTTTAACCAAACTAATTTTGGACATGTTATTTAAATGAACATCACTTCTGAAGTTTTATAAAGTGAAAATATCAGCTATATGTTTTCGTTTTAAAGTATTGCACTAATTTTGAAGGTTTTAGTGTGGACATGCTGTGTCTAGGTGCATTATGGGTAATCTCAGTAGTCACGACAGGAGAAACGCATTTGAGACGCTCTGATCGGGCTCCACACGGACAACAGCATTAAACTCGGATTATAGACGTTTTTATTGTTTGTTTTGTGTAAAAATGCCAGAAGAAGCTCAGGTTGCTTCTCCATTATCTTCAATTGTAATCAACGCGAGCATTGCTTCCCGTTTGCTCTACGGTCTCTACTGCCATCTACTGGCCAGTAGTGTTCACGGCAGTATTCGCCCTAAGTATTGAGATATCCCATAATCCTAATGTTCATTTACAACTGTCGTTGTGGATTCTGTTGTTTAAACCACAGCAACTCTCTGGTGCACAAAAAAAAAACAAAAAACTGGTACACAAAAGATTATGGGCTAGGGTCTGAGCGACTGGGCACCAGTAGATGGCAGTGTTCTATGCATTCTGACCCTGGTTATATCAGACGGTTGTCTAATAACTTGACTTTTCGCTTTTGTAAATGGCTTTTTTTCACATATGAATAAAAATGGCACATTTTACAAAAGCACATTTATATGTAAATACCAATATGTCACGTCACATTAACATGGTTGTTGCATTGAATGAATGAGTCAACCAATCAGTGTTAGTGGAGACTCGTTTCCCCATAATCCCTTTGGCATCTGTCTGTGTTTGTTACAAAACTTCAGAATTAGTGCATTATTTAAAATTAAAAGATGTGTTATATTTTAACTTTGTATAAATGACAGAATTGACATTAATGGAGTTATTCTATCTGGATTAATTTGATGATTTTTAAGTCAAAACTGCTTTATTTTCCAAGACCTTTGCCTCACTGCGGCACTGCTATATTCTGTTAAGGAATAATGGCTTGTGTGTGTGTGTGTGTGTGTGTGTGTGTGTGTGTGTGTGTGTGTATATACGAGGGTAGGCTGAAAAGTTCTAAGGCTCACTATAATGCAGTTAATGGATTACTCCTTCATGGGGAGCCTTAGAACTTTTCAGCCTACCCTCGTATATAGAGTTGAGCTTAACTCCTCTCAACTGCTTCACTGCTGCAAAATATGTAGTAAACAGGAGCTTCCAGCAGTGGGCAGGGCACACAAAGTGCTGACTCATTGTTTGGGTCTGTGGAGCGATCGTGGTGTTAAAACTCAAAATCAGCTCGTTAGCAGTTTACTGAAAGTTATCGCTTAGCTGTAGCTTCCGATAAATTTGTGGGTGGTTTATCGGTTTACCTTTATAAAAGATACCTTTTCAGTTAGCTGATTAGCTGTTATCAAAGCTAACTTTTTGGTTAGCTGTGCCCGCCACTGCACACCAGGAGCAACTTGGGACCTTGCCCAAGGGCCCTTAGCGATTTTCCAACCAGACGGGTTTGAACAGAGGATCCTCTGGTCTCAAGCCCAACGCTTGAGACCAGTCCACTAGTCCATCACCCCCCCTACACACACACCTGAAATGTAGCAAGCCTGTATGTAAAATCCCCCCAATGTATTTCACACCTCATCTGCAGGTGGTTTGAAAAGCAACTCATGTCATATTTTTTGCAAATCCATTTTGGTCTGAACACTTATTGGACTGCAGGTGTATTTTGTTCAGAATGTGACTTTTCTCACCGGGTACAGCTCCCATGAGCTTTACCTAGTGAGAGTTGTGGTGAGTGACCCTACCCCCACCACCACCACTGCCCTCCGCTCTCTCCATGCCCTGGTCAATTTTAACAGCGTTACAATAAAACTGCTCAAGACTCACACCAAAAGATAAAACAAAATGTTAGAGATGATGAGATGTGCATCCAGGGATGTGCTGTCGGGTGACAGCCATTGTTCAGCTAAACAAGCCAGTGAAGCGGACATGCGAGCACACACACATGCAAGCCCAAACTAACCTGTAAAATCATCTTTATAAAACAGCCACAGAAGCTCCAGAGTGTGGAATATAAGTCATTATTAAAGAGACAAATGATTTGGAAAAATTAAGCAGACACAACAGCTGCCTTCAGCTGTTGTGTGGTGTGAGTAGGTCTGGTACCGCTCCAGTTCACGAAAGGGGAGCGAGATTGAGTGACAGATTAAGGCGACACTCCAGTTTTGTTGTTTCTCCAAATATGCACTTCCATAAATGGTAAATGGACTGCATTTGTATAGCACTTTTCCATCTGCATCAGATGCTCAAAGCACTTTACAATAATGCCTCACATTCACCCCAATGTCAAGGTGCTGCCATACAAGGCGCTCACTACACACTGGGAGCAACTAGGGGATTAAGGACCTTGCCCAAGGGCCCTTAGTGATTTTCCAGTCAGGCTGGGTTTTGAACCAAGGATTCACTGGTCTCAAGCCCAATGCTTAACCACTACACCATCACATCAGTCCATACTTGCTCCTGCTCAGCCCACATGCCCTGCAGGCACTATATCATTACCACAGCAACCAATGCACCTAAGACTGAAAAGGAGAATTGCCACAGGGACACACAGATCGCATCTGATCACTTGGTGTGCTCAAAAAAATTAAATATACACTTTGAAAACACATCAGATCTCAACGGGGAAAAAAAAAATCATGCTAGATATAGTTCCCGATATGGACTGGGCAATGTGTTAGGAATGAAAGGATGCCACACTGGTTGATGGAAATAAAAACTGTCAAACTACAGAGCGCTGAATTCAAAGACACCATGCAAATCAAAGTAAAAAAAAAAAATAAAAATGCAGCAGTTGTGTCCATTTTACCAAAATTTCATTGCAGCAACTCAAAATGGTACTCAGTACTTTGTATGACCCCCACATGTTGGTATGCATGCCTGACAAAGTCAGCGTATGCTCCTAATGAGACAACGGATTGTGTCCTGGGGACCTCCTCCGAGATCTGGACCAGGGCATCACTTAGCTCCTGGACAGCCTGACGTGCAACGTGGTGACATTGGATGGACCGAAACGTAATGTCCCAGAGGTGTTCTATTTTAGTTCAGCCGAGAGTGGAGCCAGTCAATGGTATCCATTCCTTCATCCTCCAAGAATTGCCTGTGTACTCTTGCCACATGAGGCTGAGCATCATCATCCACCAGGAGGAACCAGGACCCACTGCACCAGCATGAGATTTCATCCCGATACCTAATAGCAGTCAGGGTGTTGTTGTCTAGCATGTAGAGGTCTGTGTCCTTCCAGGGATATGCTTCTCCAGACCATCACTGCCCCATCACCAAACCTGTTATGCTGAATGATGTTGCAGGCAGCATTACGTTCCCTAACCTGCTCTCATCTATGAAAAGCACAGGGAGACAGTGGTGGACCTGTCAATTCTGGTGTTCTACAGCAAATGCCCATCAAGCTCCACGGTACCAGCCAGTGAGTACAGGGCCTGCTACAGGATGCCAGCCCCTCAGCCCTTACCAAAAAATAGTACTTATAAGTATATAAAAAGTAAACTAGAAGTATACTTGAAACATACTTGCATATACTACTTTTTGGTAAGGGAGACCACCCTCATAAAGTCTGTTTCTGATTGTTTGGTCGGGGACATTCACACCAGGGGCCTACTGGAGGTAATTTTGTAGAGCTCTGGCGGTGCTTATCCTGTTTCTCCTTGCACAAAGTAGCACAAACTGGTCCTGCTGATGGGTTACGGACTTCCTACAGCCCTGTCTCACTCTCCTAAAGTAACTGTCTGGCTCCAGGAATCTCCAACTTGCTCATGAGACTGTGCTGGGAGACAAAGCAAACCTTCTGGCAATCGCACATACTGATGTGCCACACTGGATGGGTTGGACTACCTGTGCAACCTCTGTGAGGTCCAGGTACCGCATCATGCTATCAAGTAGTGACACTGACACTGACGCTAGCCAAATGCAAAACTAGGGAAAGTCAGTCAGAAAAATGAGGAGGGGAGAAAATGTCAGTGGACCCACCAATCCTGTTTTGGGTGTCGTCTCATTTTTGCTCATCTAATGAAGCTGACACTGATTAACCCCCCAACTTAACTGATCAGATCAATCGCGCAGAATTTGAATTCACTTGATACAATACTCTGATTAAAAAGTCTTCCTTTAATTTTTTTTTCCATCATTGTATATATGTGGACAGCCAGTCAGTCACCGATGCAACAAATCAGATTTAAACTCTAAATATGAACAATACCCTTGACACATTTCAGCCAGCATATAACTGCAGCTTTGAATGTGGCAGAGGTGAATAAACTGAACCTAACAATTCATTGACAAATTAAAACCCGCTTGTGGAAGCAACAGTAAAATGTGAGCATCTTATTTCATAGGCATCATTTTAACCCTTCAGAACTTAAAGATAGAGTTTATTCACCCATCTACATCAGTTTTTCCCCACTCTGTATATTGCACAGCCCCCCACCCCACACACACACACAAATTCTCTCAGGCAATGTAAATCTCTCAAATGTTATGTGCTAGCTTCAAGGCGCAAAACATTCCTTGGCAGGAATATCGCTGCACACTCAGGCGGAATTTTCCGATTTCAAAGATCAGCTTTGATGGAGCTGAACAAAGCAGCTGGATCCGCTTGCTCGGCCATTTCGCTGCTTTTTTAAAACCCTGAAGTCTTGTGTTTAGTCTGTTAAAGTGTTGCAGACTTCATCTGTTTAAAAAGACTTCACACATGGTCAAGTAAAAAACATGAATGATGAGAAGAAAAAAAAAGAGAAACATGAGCATGTACAAGTGTGGCTCAATACTGAGGACATACAACACTTTAGAAAATGATTATTGGTAGATTTTAATACAGAATAATCACTAACAATTTGTTAAAAATAAATTAATTAATTAAAATTGTTTAATATAGATTCTTTCTTCAAAAATTTGTCACATACATTTATGTGTTTTTATATTTCACCAACTTCTGCAGTGTTGCCAAGTCTGATTATTTTGAGCAATTCTTAAGCTATTTTCCAAAACATGACTTCTGGTCTCATTTCCAACATGAATATAATAAAACTTCATTTAAATGTGTCAACTACAGTCAGTCACACACGGCTGGACATGATCACCATAACCAGAGCTTCTTGTGTGATTTAGGGACTTTTTTCTTGTTCTGCCAAATGATCCATAAAACTTTACCTTATTCTTTTGTGCGGTTCGGAAAGACATTTATACAATTTATAGATATTGTACCCCCAACCCCAGAAAGTGTTTGTTTTATTATATCTCAGTCAAACAGTAATCAAAAGGGACATACTTTATTGAATATTGACTAGTATGCAGAAATACACATTTCCTACAGAGTAATTTTTATGGTGTTGCCAATTCTGTTTGAGAGTCTGGTAACATTGTCAACCGAGAACACAAGAACTGTGTAGGGCAACTTGTTCCAGAAAGGGCCAAGAGGGTGCAGGTTTTCTTTGCAACCACTGAATCCACCAGGTGATTTCACTGATTAACATCACTTTGAGCAGATGGAATCAGTTAATCAGTAAAATCACCTGGTGGAGTCAGTGGTTGCAAAGAAAACCTGCACCCTCTTGGCCCTTTCTGGAACAAGTTACCCACCCCTGGTGTAGCAGATAATATATTTCAGGGAAATCTATCTAGTGGTGGCACAAGCAATGAATTTGGCAAAAAATACTCTCTAGGCATTACTCTTTCAAAAATGCCTATGAGCCACTCAATTTCAAAACAGTAGCCACTTCGAAAGCTCACCACTATACATGGTACAGAAATTATTATTTCGGTGATAAATATACAGACTTGCCCAGGTGATTCTACAACCCCAATTCCAATGAAGTTGGGACATTGTGTGAAATGTAAATAAAAACAGAATACAATGATTTGCAAATCCTCTTCAACCTATATTTAATTGAATACACCACAAAGACAAGATATTTAATGTTCAAACTGACAGACATTTTTTTGCAAATATTTGCTCATTTTGAAATGGATGCCTGCAATACATTTCAAAAAAGCTGGGACAGTTGATGAATGCTCAAAGAACTCCTGGTGAACAGGTTAACTGGAAACAAGTGAGTGTAATGATTGGGTATAAAAGGAGCATCCCCAAAAGGCTCAGCCATTCACAAGTAAAGATGGGGTGAGGATCACCACTTTGAGAACAACTGCATGAAAAAAACAGTCCAACAGTTTAAGAACAATGTTTCTCAGCGTTCAATTGCAAGGAATTTAGGGATTCCATTATCTACAGTCCATAATATAATCAGACGATTCAGAGAATCTGGAGAACTTTCTACACGTAAGTGCCAAGGCCGAAAATCAACACTGAATGCCTCAGGCAGCACTGCATTAAAAACCGACATCATTGTGTAAAGGATCTTAACACATGGGCTCAGGAACACTTCAGAAAACCATTGTTAGTTAACACAGTTCATCGCTACATCTACAAGTGCAAGTTAAAACTCTGCCATGCAAACTGAAAGCCATACATCAACAACATCCAGAAACGCCGCCGCCTTCTCTGGGCCCGAGCTCATTTGAAATGGACAGACGCAAAGTGGAAAAGTGTGCTGTGGTCTGATGAGTCCACATTTCAAATTGTTTTTGGAAATCATGGACGTTGTGTCCTCTGGACAAAAGAGGAAAAAGACCATCCAGATTGTTACCAGCGCAAAGTTCAAAAGCCACCATCTGTGATGGTATGGGGGTGTGTTATTGCCCATGGCATGGGCAACTTACACATCTATGATGGCACCATCAAGTGCAGTTTGTGTACAACTTACCGCAATGACTTGGAAGCATTTGCATGGTGCTTATGAGGCTGCTAAAAGCCCATTATCCGTTCGCCTGGCAGCTACGCAGGACCTGAGAGGCTATTTTTGGAGCGGCTGCCCTCTTGCACACACAATTCCACCTGCTCTGGGCGCTGGACACTGTGTATAAAATAATTATTTTGTAGCAGATTAATCATTCTCTGCCAAACCTTGGATGCTGAAAACACCTCTAATCGCTTCTGGAATCACAGAGGACTGTTTCATCAGGATGCTTTTTTTCCCCTCTCTTTCCTGCTCCATGTGAAATGTATTTTGAACAGCTTAAGGTAACTATTTTTAATGTTTTTTATAGCTTGATAAAACAGTTCCTAGCTGTAAACGTATGTCTATGGTTGATTTAATATCTTGTCAATGGATCACATGAGCTCCTCTGTGTGTGCACACTGTGCACTAAGGCAGTGATTCATCACGTTCCAAAGGAGCATTTAGGCAGAACGCCAGCTCACAAAAGAGTGATTTTTCAGTCAATAATGGATGAACACAAAGTTAAAATTTGGATGACTGAGTGAAAGTGGATGTGTGTTTAAAGCCGCGGAAGAAATAACTCCAGTGAAGTCGCTAAAATCAGTGCAGAGCTGTGCAGCAACACAGAAGGAGAGTGCGCAAAAGGCCTACTGAAGACAGTTAAAAGTTGTATCATGGTGACTTGTAAGGGGCGGAAGGAAGAAACACGCACACACACATATATATATATATATATACACATATACACATACATATAAAGTGATCCACAGGTGTATATAATTAAAGCGGCCACCTCATCCTGTATGCAGAACGGCACAGTGCGCAAAAGAGCGATTTTGCAGAAATAAACAGACAAACACAAAGTTAAAAGTGGGATCACGGTGGGAAAATGACTGTGTTTAAAGCCAGGGAAAAAATAAAGCCAGCAAGCCACGGATGGAAAGGAAGCCAGTGAGAAGGAGCACAGAGGCAGCTGTCCATGAATGGACAGCAGTGCATGCAAGAGAGAGATTTTGCAGAAATAAACAGACAAAGTTGAAAGTGGGATCACGGTGTGTGTGTTTAAACCCGCAGAAGAAATAAAGCCAGTGAGCCGCAGAGCCGGCGAGGAGCACAGAGGTGGCTGTCCAGTAACCCTTGGTTCAGTTCTAACTGGTCTGGTGCATTACAGGTGGACAGCAGCCTGGCGCACAGCACACAACCGTGGGTCTGTACTGGAGCGTCTATTTTTGGACTGCATTTAAAAAATGTGACATCTCTGAATGCTGCTGTGAATTGAAAACCCACACTTTAAAGGAACCAGGTGTGGGAGGACTGAAGGTTTGGACCAAACCCATGCCTAAACGTGTGCCAACATGACGTTATCATGGCGCTATCACAGCGCTACGTGGCTTAGCGTGGCTGATGCGAGCCATTTGAGGCTCTAATGACAGGTCGGTCGTGGCTCACTAGAGGCTGCTACATGGCACATGCGGGGTACAGAGAGGCACATAGAGGCACCTTCATAGCGGATATGTGATAGATAAAAATGTAGGTCATTCTACGAATAATCGCTGACACACCCATGCGTGGCTCATTATTCATGGCTTATTATTCAGTGGGACCCAGGCTTTAGTGTTCTCAGTTCCCAAATGCTTATTGATGGGACAATGACAATGTGGGATCAGTGCAATACGAGTTATGTTTGCCCCCACCACCACCAATCTCCTCATGTTTTTAATATTTATTGAAGTATGTGTGTTGGTAAGTTATGTGTGAGGTTGGGCATTGTTTTTGAGGATGCACAAGCAAATTTCGCTGTGCTGATTGCTGTGCAATGACAAAGGTGATTCTGATTCTGAGTGTTGTTAGAAGGAAAGGTGATGTAACACAGTGGTAAACATACCACTGTCCCAGCTTTACTGAAATGTGTTGCAGGCATCCATTTCAAAAATGAGCAAATATTTGCTCATAAAATCAATAAAGTTTATCAGTTTGAACATTAAATATCTTGTCTTTGTGGTGTATTGGTGGTGTGTATTGTGGGCATTGAGGTGGTCCCCATGTACAAGTACCTCAAAGTCCACATTGACAATAAACTGGACTGGTCGGTGCAGGTAAATGCAGCATATAAAAGGGGACAAAGCAGACTGTTCTTCCTCAGAAGACTGAAATCCTTTGATGTTTGTAGTGATATACTTTCCCTTTTTTTTTTTAAATCAGTCTCTTGTGGCCAGCACTGTATTGTCTGCTGTTGTGTGTTGGGGGAACAGCATGTCTCTCAGGGACAGTAACAGACTGGACAAATTTGTCAGGAAGTGCGTGTCAGTGATGGGGAGGGAGGCGGTCTCTGTGGGTGAACTGGTGGAGAGCAGGATGAGGTGTATTATGAACTCTATTATTAACAACAAATCTCATCCTCTACACGACACTGTGGTTGCTCAGAAAAGCAACCGTAGTGACATACTACTCTCCATGAGATGCAGGACAGAGGTATAGAAGATCATTTGTCCTGGCTGCCATGAGACTGTTTAACGCCTCTTGTTAATTAATGTATTTTTTACTTTTAATGTGTTTTTTACATTTGTCTTATTTATTGGTATTTTATTGAATGGATGCATTGTGTATGTATAGTAGTGTTCAGAATAATAGTAGTGCTATGTGACTAAAAAGATTAATCCAGGTTTTGAGTATATTTCTTATTGTTACATGGGAAACAAGGCACCAGTAGATTCAGTAGATTCAAACAAGACCAAGCATTCATGATATGCACACTCTTAAGGCTAAGAAATTGGGCTATTAGTAAAAAAAAGTAGAAAAGGGGGTGTTCACAATAATAGTAGCATCTGCTGTTGATGCTACAAACTCAAAATTATTACGTTTGAACTGCTTTTTTAGCAATCCTGTGAATCACTAAACTAGTATTTAGTTGTATAACCACAGTTTTTCATGATTTCTTCACATCTGCGAGGCATTAATTTTGTTGGTTTGGAACCAAGATTTTGCTCGTTTACTAGTGTGCTTGGGGTCATTGTCTTGTTGAAACACCCATGTCAAGGGCATGTCCTCTTCAGCATAAGGCAACATGACCTCTTCAAGTATTTTGACATATCCAAACTGATCCATGATACCTGGTATGTGATATATAGGCCCATCACCATAGTAGGAGAAACATGCCCATATCATGATGCTTGCACCACCATGCTTCACTGTCTTCACTGTGAACTGTGGCTTGAATTCAGAGTTTGGGGGTCGTCTCACAAACTGTCTGCAGCCCTTGGACCCATAAAGAACAATTTTACTCTCATCAGTCCACAAAATATTCCTCCATTTCTCTTTAGGCCAGTTGATGTGTTTTGTCAAATTGTAACCTCTTCTGCACATGTCTTTTTATTTAACAGAGGGACTTTGCGGGGGATTCTTGCAAATAAATTAGCTTCACACAGGCGTCTTACAGGTAACTCCAGACTCTCTTTGATCATCCTGGAGCTGATCAATGGGTGAGCATTTGCCATTCTGGTTATTCTTCTATCCATTTTGATGGTTGTTTTCCGTTTTCTTCCACGCGTCTCTGGTTTTTTTGTCCATTTGAAAGCATTGGAGATCATTGTAGATGAACAGCCTATAATTTTTGCACCTGTGTATAAGTTTTCCCCTCTCCAATCAACTTTTTAATCAAACTACGCTGTTCTTCTGAACAATGTCTTGAACATCCCATTTTCCTCAGGCTTTCAAAGAGAAAAGCATGTTCAACAGGTGCTGGCTTCATCCTTAAATAGGGGACACCTGATTCACACCTGTTTGTTCCACAAAATTGACAAACTCACTGACTGAATGCCACACTACTATTATTGTGTACACCCCCTTTTCTACTTTTTTTTTTTACCAATAGCCCAATTTCATAGCCTTAAGAGTGTGCATATCCTGAATGCTTGGTCTTGTTGGATTTGTGAAAATCTACTGATTCTACTGGTACCTTGTTTCCCATGTAACAATAAGAAATATACTCAAAACCTGGATTAATCTTTTTAGTCACATAGCACTACTATTATTCTGAACACTACTGCATGTATGTATGTATGTATGTATGTATGCATGCATGCTCTCGGGAAAATGAATTTCCCCTAAAAGTGGATGAATGAATTATCTATCTATCTATCTATGCAATTGAATATAGGTTGAAGAAGATTCAACCATTCACCTCGTTGAATGGTATGTTTGAGCTTTCACCTCATAAAATATTCATACCATTGAACTCATAAACATTAATTATTTCTACACCAGTTGATGGTTTTGTGGGAAAAGAGTGGAACTACAAATATGCAGACCTAGGTTCAGTTCCTGGTCACACTATCAATCTGTGTCCTTGAGCAAGATGCATCATCTTTGACACTCTTTACTGTATGTCAATTAGCAGTAAATGGGTACCAACCTTGGCAACCAAGGCATCCCATTCAGGGGAAGTCATATACACTCATGTGATACAATTTTATTATTTTCAATTATATGAATCATTTATGCTGTATATGCTCTGCTAACTACAGACTGTGTACTGAGCACACACACACACACACACACACACACACACACACACACACACACACACACACACACACACACACACACACACACACACACAACCCAATGTTCAGCACACATTGTGTAAACTTGTGCCATCTGTTAAGACATGTTTAAGCCTTTTTTGCATATCACAATGTTCTGGAAATGGGATCCACCCTTATCATACGCCAAACTGTTAATCATATCTTGACAAAGTTATATGGGTTGTATGCTTGCTCATCCTTTACTGCAGCCGACTGTATAAAGGCTGCAGAAGTGCTCTAGAGGCAGCGGACGTTCTCCCAGCTTAAATGTCTGCTTGCTCTGCTGTTCAATAAAGGCTCAGAAATGACGGGTTATGGGTCTCAGACTTTATTTCAGATCCAAACATAATTTTTCCATAACTTTCATCTGCTTCACGTCACGATATACAGAGCTTCAGAGCCTTATAGATCTTCCTACTTTGTAGTCAGAAAATTACTTTTACCACCCTGATTATCCAAACTGGTGCACGTAGTGAGACTCTGTAAACCCTATATAGGCCTTGGAGGCCCTATGATGGCAGGGCATGAGGTAGGGTACACCCTGGACAGCACGCCAGTCTGTCGCTGTTGCAACACCATTTGAAAGATTATTTCAGTTAGCTGGTGGACTAGAATTCAAAAAGAGGAAAACACTACAACAAGTTGAAATGTTGTGGAGCTACATCTTACTTATGTTCAATGTGTGCACATCATCGTCTGTGAGCTACTGTTACGCATGAAATACACTCAAAGAAACTTCACTGGTAATCAATAGAATAATTTTCACACTGTAATAGTTTTTTAGTTGTCACAAGTCCAGAGTCAGATTTTTCGTGAACAATGGTCAGCTCCACATCAATACAGCTCAATCGGAAAGGAGAAAATAGCTAACATAATGACTGCACAGCAATTATCTGGTCTCATGCACTGAAACAATCTGTCAGGATCTCCAGAGAGTTGGAGAGCATAACGAGACGAGATAAGACGAGAGAGGAGAAAAAAGGTGATAAAGAGTTGAAGAGAATGAGCCCCAAAAGAGTCAATAAAAAAGGCCAAGCTGGAAAGAGAGGAAAGTGAAAAGAAATAGGGCAGAGCAAAGACAGCCAGTCAGAGTTTGATTGATTTTATAAATACCACTGATTTAACAATGCAAGTATGCAGACCTTTATACAATGTGGAGCAGGAGACAAGTGATTGTTTAGGTGATGCAAACACAATATCTCAAGTGTGCAGCAGACCTTCCTTTATAAAGAGTGTGAAGAAGAGCAAAGAGAGGAAAAGGAGCAAGACAAACAGAGGGAGAGAGCAAAAGAAAAACACCCAGTGAGACATTTCACTTTAGTGTGATGCACGGCCGTCTGCTCAGGTCTCAGCTCATTTTCCTCCACATTCAAAGCAACCATTTACACACGCCATTAGCCTCAAAACAACAGTGTCATCAGGATTTGTGTGCATGCACACGTCTGCGCAACAGCACTGGTGTGTCATTACAATTTGCATACATTAGCATAGCATCTTTGATCAGCCGCGGTAACTTTTAACTGCACTTGTTGGTAACTTTGTAATTTCAGGGAGGTTTCGTGATGAACGCATCACTGCCTCTCATCTTCATCCCTTCTATCTCAACAACATTAATTTTTCTACAGATGGTAAGGTTTGGAAAAAAGAAAAATATATCATTTTGCTTAAGTTTTATGCTAATTAGCCTGCAGTTTCAGGCTTAAGTGTGGGAGAACACTGTCTGGATGATGTAACAATTAAAAGTCTAACTGAAGAGTCTTGAATCTACACTTTCAATGCTGCTTTACTTTCCCTAATATTAGCATGCAATCACAGGGCCTTTCATAGCATAGGCAACCTACAGGATTGAGTAGGACGCCACCTGCAGGGTGGGCGCCAACTGGATAACTCGCAAAAACAAAAATCTATCTAAATGCAGTGTTTGATCCATAAACATCTAAGTAACTAATTACAAAAATAACAAATGCACACATTAAAACATCTATATTATAATAGCCAAGTGGCCTCTGTGTACGTGCATATGGCTTCAATCACAGTGAAACCAGGGAGAGCTGACATTTGCCGTTTGGTATCCTTATGTATTTTGGATCAAGGATGAACACTGCAAAAATGGAAAGTTGATATGACTAATAGTTTTGGAGAAATTAGGTATGATCAGTGGAAACAGAATGTACCTGAGCTCAATTTTGACCTTCATGGTAAAGGCTGTCCATACTTACGTACGTGTGATTTCTTAGTTTTCTTTATTATTATTATTAATAATAAATTTGCAAAAATCCCTTGTCACATTATCATTATGGGGCACTGTGTGTAGATATTTGAGGGAAAAAAATAATTTCATCCATTTTAGAAGGCTGTAACATAAGGAAATGTGGAAAAAGTGAAGTGCTGTGAATATATATATATATATATATATATATATATATATATATATATACACACATATCAATCAATCAATCAATCAATCAATTTTTTTATATAGCGCCAAATCACAACAAACAGTTGCCCCAAGGCGCTTTATATTGTAAGGCAAGGCCATACAATAATTATGTAAAACCCCAACAGTCAAAACGACCCCCTGTGAGCAAGCACTTGGCTACAGTGGGAAGGAAAAACTCCCTTTTAACAGGAAGAAACCTCCAGCAGAACCAGGCTCAGGGAGGGGCAGTCTTCTGCTGGGACTGGTTGGGGCTGAGGGAGAGAACCAGGAAAAAGACATGCTGTGGAGGGGAGCAGAGATCGATCACTAATAATTAAATGCAGAGCGGTGCATACAGAGCAAAAAGAGAAAGAAACAGTGTATCATGGGAACCCCCCAGCAGTCTACGTCTATAGCAGCATAACTAAGGGATGGTTCAGGGTCACCTGATCCAGCCCTAACTATAAGCTTTAGCAAAAAGGAAAGTTTTAAGCCTAATCTTAAAAGTAGAGAGTACAAACACACACACACACACACACACACACACACACACAGTGGATACCTCGACTAGGGCACCCGGATAGACAAACACCACTGTCCAGCTCCCCAATGAGGATGCCAAAGTGTAAAGATAACTTAACTATCTGACTATTAATCGTTTGGTACCATTCCTAATCTGTAATATACGGCTCAATCACAGCGCTACACTACTAAGTACAGGTCAGGAAGCACATCTAACAAGTCACTTGTTACATTTACAGAGCACACAGACATGCTATTCATCATGCAATTTAGTCTAAATTTGTGCTGGCTTGTTTGCATTTGCCTACGCTGAACATCCATAGACCAGTACCAATTTTCATATATTATATTTGGCATAGTGTGATGGAGTTTGTATGTGCAGGTGGACATTGGTGATTTACCAATGGGCTTCACAAATCAATTTAACTTTGGTGTTTTACTGTCCTTTTGTCACGATATTTAATCAGTTTTACTAATCATTTAAGCGTTTGTTAATTGACTTTTGTTGACTGGATCACCAGTCTGAGTCTCGGTGTTTACCAAGCAACTAATTTTTAACATTACGGTGAGCAATGTGTGAAGTGAGAGCCTTACCAAAGAAATTTCATTGCTTCTGGAATTATTTTTCATCAGCGTTTAAATCATACCTCAGTTTGTGGATACTGATACACAAGAAGCTGTTCCAATGACAGCTGAAATAAATACAATCAAATACTACCTGATTCGGAGAACTCCTTCACAGACAGGCACAAATTAGCACAGAAGACAGGTAGTTTACTGGAAAAGACAAGGCCAATACATGAAAATACTGGAGGAGACCTCTTGGACAGAACTTGCCAAAGGAGGCCAAAAATGCCACACCTTAATTCTTCTTGTTCTTCCTGCAGGAAGATGACCATCATCATTGAGAATCATCAGTGGGATGGTTAGTGCGGAGATGCCTGATCAGGCCAATCCTCAACCAAAAAGGTTGTGGTACAATGGGACCATTGCAAGTACCATGCATTACTTTGGCATCCTTGATATATTGCATCCGGAAACGATTCACGACGCTTCACTTTTTCGACATTTTGTTATGTCACAGCCTTATTAAATTAATTTTTCCCCTCAAAATTCTACTTGCGTCACCCCATAATGATGACATGAAAAAAGATGTTTTTGTCATTTTCACAAATTTATTAAAAATAAAAAACTAAGACATCACATGTACATAAAGTGAGGCCAATACGTATTTGATCAACTCTTGATTTTGCAAGCTTTCCCACCTACAAAGAATGGAGAGGCTTGTAATTTTTATTGTAGGTGCACTACAACTGTGAGACAGAAAAAAAAAAACACCTTATATGATTTTTAAATAATTAATTTGCATTTAATTGCATGAAATAAGTATTTGATCATCTACCAATCAACAAGAATTCTGGCTCTCACAGACCTGTTAGTTTTTCTTTAAGAAGCCCTCCTATTCTGCACTCTGTACCTGTATTAATTGCACCTGTTTGAACCTGTATACAAGACACCTGTCCACACAATCAATCACACTCCAACCTATCCACCATGGCCAAGACCAAAGAGCTGTCTAAGGACACAACTGTAGACCTGACCAAAGCTGGGATGGTCTACAGGACAACAGGCAAGCAGCTTGGTGAGAAGGCAGCAACTGTTGGCGTAATTATATATGCAAGTAACACAAGATGACTGTCAATCTTCCTCGGTATGGGGTTCCATGCAAGAGCTCGCCTTGTGGGGTGGGGACAATATGGAGAAAGCCCAGAACTACACGTGAGGACCTGGTCAATGATCAGAAGAGAGCTGGGACCACAGTCCCAAAGATTACATTAGTAACACACTACGCAGTCATGGTTTAAAATCCTGCAGGGCACACAAGGTTCCCCTTATCACACCAACAAATGTCCAGGCCCATTTGAAGTTCTCCAGTAACCATGTGGATGATCCAGAGGAGGCATGGGAGAAGGTCATGTGGTCAGATGAGACAAAAATAGAGCTTTTTGTTATCAACTCCACTCGCCGTGTTTGGAGGATGAGAACAACCCCAAGAACATGCTCCCAACCATGAAGCAGGGGGGTGGAAACATTTTTGGGAGTGCTTTTCTGCAAAGGGGACAGGACAACAACACCATATTGAAGGGAGGATGGATGGGGTCATGTATCATGAGATTTTGGCAAACAACCTCCTTCCCTCAATAAGAGCATTGACGATGGGTCGTGGCTGGGTCTTCCAGCATGACAATGACCTGAAACACACAGCCAGGGCAACTAAAGAGGGGCTCCTAAAGAAGCATTTCAAGGTCCTGGAGTGGCCTGACCAGTCTCCAGACCTGAACTCAACAGAAAATCTTTGGAGGGAGCTGAAATTACACTACAGGAAACGTCTGACATCTGTAATTGCAAACAAAGGTTTCCATACCAAATATTAAGGTCTGTTTTTCTATTGTATCAAATACTTATTTCATGCAATAAAATGCAAATTAATTATTTAAAAATCATACAATGTGAGTTTCTGTTTTTTTTCAGGACTCGGTCTGCTTCTAGAGGGGACTGTGAGGTGCCCCTCAGACGAACTGCCACAGGACAAAACACCATCTCTGTGAAGGGTTGTACAAAATGGAACAGCCTTCCAAGAAGGATACAAGACAGTCCCACCATGAGTGCTTTTAAAAATGAGCTTAAAAATGGCTCAAAAACAATCAAACCTGTCAACACAGGTGAGATGTATTGTACATAATCTCATGTTTTGTTTTAATTTATTTACTGTAATTGTTTGCTGTGTGTCTGAGGACTACAGATGGAAAGTAGCTTTTAGCTAAATCTGGCATATTTACACTAAGGCATGAAAATGTACAAAGTGTTCATTAATGTGCATTGTCCTCATCAAATAAACAATGAATAAATAAGACTAACATAACAAAATGTAGAAGGAGTTAAGTGTTGTGAATACTTTCCGGATGCACTGTACATGGGCAAATATGGGACAAAACACACAAGAGGATGGGAAAGCAAAGCAAACCAAACCAGAATTAAATAAAGCAAAGAATGTTTGGCTGGGAATGGTACCAAAATCGTTTCTCTATATTTTTGTAATTATTACTTGCTAACATGAACCAGTGGAACATTTCTAAAGCTCTGAAACACCCAAGTATTGAGTAAAGGGTGTGAACACACACACACACACACACACACACACACACACACACACACACACACACAAGGTCTGTGAGAAAAGTATCCGACCTTTTTATTTTATGCAAAAAATATATGGATTTGATTCATATGTTTTTACGTCAGCCAAGCTTGAACCTTCGTGCGCATGCGTGAGGTTTTCCACGCCTGTCGGTTGCGTCATTCGCCTGTGGGCAGGCTTTGAGTGAGCACTGGTCCACCCCGCTCGTCGTTTTTTCATTGCGAGGAAATGGCGGAATGATTTGGGCTTTGTTCCATCAAAATTTTTTCAGAAACGGTTAGAGACAGGCAGCTGGAAACCATTCGGAAATTTCACATGGCTTTCGGTGAAAAATTTTATGGGCTTCACAGAGATTAAGAAGTGTTACTAACGCTTTAAGGACGGTCCACAATGGCGCACGGCGCGCCGCGCTCCGAGCCGCAATCAACAGGCAGAAACGACCATTTCATTTCTAAACGGATGGCTGTGTCGATCCGGGACCATCGTGTGCAATTTCTCTGGTTATCACAAGAGCTGGACATCAGCCATTTTCTGGCAGATTTCACTTTTAACAAGAGATTTTGTCATGGAAGCTGCGCAGAGGTTTTGCGCGTCACGACGGGGCCGCTGATTGAGCGTGACAAAGAACACCTCCATTTTGGAGTGTCAGAGACAGCGCCGCCGTTTGGCATAAGCAGACTACGCAGCCTGCGTGGGGCACCAACCATGTTGCACTAGTTTGCAGGGCCTCCAATTGACTGAAAAATGTGTTGAAATTATTACATTATTACATTTCAAAATCAGTATGAATTACTTATGAATATGCCCATCGTTTTTGTCTTTAAACATTGTGTAGGCCCCTACCCCATTACTTAATTGGGGCAAATTAACAGTTTTTTTTTTGCCTAATATAAAGCCCCCATCCACCCCCGCCCCGATTCCCTGAAATGGTACAGCCCTGTTTGCGTCTTTCTCTGTTCGCTGTGTCGCCTAACCAGGGTTGCCAGATGTGACGATTTCCAGTCCAATAAATGCTCAAAATGTAAGGAGGCACTAAATCCTGCACAATTTGAACTGATTTTTAAAATGCGTGTGGCAATTCTATACAAAAAACTCGTCCAGGACCAGTGCCATATTTTTACCCTAAACAACTCTGGCAACCCTGCGCCTAACTGAAGTTGCCAAACAATGAAGCGACAGCAGGAGTCTGGAGCTGAAAAACGTAGGAAAAAGAAACAAAAAGATGATGCCCGTGCATCCCTTGCTGGTAAGTACGTGTTAAAGGTTTAAATTGTTTTGATTACTTAAAGTTCAGTGGTGCTAGGTTGCGTTGGCTTTGCTGATTTGATGTAGCTTTAAACGCTAAACTAATATGGATATTACAAGGCATGTGGCACATTTGCAAATAGTTGGGCAGTGTAGTTTGAAGATTTTGAGTGCCTTATAAGTCAACAAAGTCCTAGTTAGCCGTCAGTGCACTACTTAGGTCCAAATCTATTCTGCCTGACAGATCAGATAGCAACTATAAATTTGACAGGCTGATAAATATACCAAGAATAGTGAGAATAATTTCAGAACTTTTATTTAAGGCATATGTATGTAAATTACGTATCCACTGCTTAAAATAGACATGCATGCTTGCGTGCAGTCAGCAGAATGCTGGAAAAGAAACGCAGTTTAGTTGGGGGTACTGTAGAGTGCTCCATTCCCCCTTAGGGTAAGGAAAGGGAAAGGGTGACACCTGCTGGTAAACTTTAGCATTTGTTGTGGTTGTGTATGGTTTCACAATGCCACCACTGTTTTGCTTGATGTGTAGTATTGAGCATTTTAATATTTAGGTATTTTTCTGTGTGTCCATAATTTAATATAATACAAGGTCTGTCAATAAAGTAACGGTCCTTTTTATTTTTTTCAAAAACTATATGGATTTCATTCATATGTTTTTGTGTCAGACATGCTTGAACCCTCGTGCGCATGCGTGAGTTTTTCCACGCCTGTTGGTGACGTCATTCGCCTGTGAGCACGCCTTGGGAAGGAGTGGTCCCGCCCCCTCGTCGGATTTTCATTGTCTGGAAATGGCGGAATGAAAAGGACTTTTTTCCATCAGAATTTTTTCAGAAGCTGTTAGAGACTGGAACCTGGAAACCATTCGAAAAATTTATCTGGCTTTCGGTGAAAATTTTACAGGCTTCACAGAGAAAAAGGACTGTTACTACAGCTTTAAGGACACCTTTAAGGACGCTCGGCGCGCCGCGCTCCGAGCTGCGACAACGCGGAACAAGCCACCGGACCATTTCTAAACGGATGGCTCTGTGGATACGAGACCATCGTGTGCTCTTTCTCTGGTTATCACAAGAGCTGGATATCAGCCATTTTCCGGCAGATTTCACTTTTAACAAGAGATTTTGTCATGGAAAGCCGCGCGGAGGCTTCGCGCATAAAGACCGATTCGCTTTGGAAGTGAGACAAAGGAACACCTCCGTTTCGGCGTGTCAGAGGATAAGTTTGGACATGTCTATCTCGGCTTTCAATGCTTACCAGTCCAGTAAGTATCAGTGAAATTGTGGAGAGATGGATATGTCCAAACTTGTCCTCTGACACGCCGAAACATACGTGTTCCTTTGTCTCGCTTCCAAAGCGAATCGGCCTTTACGCGCGAACCCTCCGCGCGACTTTCCATGACAAAATCTCGTTAAGTGAAATCTGCCGGAAAATGGCTGATGTCCAGCTCTTGTGATAACCAGAGAAAGAGCACACGACTGTCTCGTATCCAGAGAGCCATCCGTTTAGAAATGGTCCGGTGGCTTGTGCCGCGTCATCGCAGCTCGGAGCGCGGCGCGCCAAGCGTCCTTAAAGGGGTCCTTAAAGCTGTAGTAACAGTCCTTATTCTCTGTGAAGCCCGTAAACTTTTCACCGAAAGCCAGATAAATTTCTCGAATGGTTTCCAGGTGCCAGTCTCTAACAGCTTCTGAAAAAATTCTGATGGAAAAAAAGTCCTTTTCATTCCGCCATTTCCAGACAATGAAAATCCGACGAGGGGGCGGGACCACTCCTTCCCAAGGCGTGCTCACAGGCGAATGACATCACCGACAGGCATGGAAAAACTCACGCATGCGCACGAGGGTTCAAGCATGTCTGACGTAAAAACATATGAATGAAATCCATATAATTTTTGAAAAAATAAAAAGGACCATTACTTTATTGACAGACCTCGTATAATGGTTTCATGTAGTTTTCCTATCATTATGGAATACACCGGATACTAGATAACATAATATAATGAAGTGTTTTACGGGGGGGGCCTACCTGACCAGTTATGCTTAGGGCCTCCAAAACCTTAGCAGCAGCCCTGGTCAGAGGACAAGTTGGGACATGCCTATCTCAGCTTTCAGTGGCTTACCAGTCGAGTGAGTATAAGAGAAATTGTGGAGAGCTGGGCATGTCCCAACTTGTCCTCTGACACTCCAAAACGGAGGTGTTCTTTGTCTCGCTCCATCGTGATGCGCGAAGCCTCCGCGCGGCTTTCCATGACAAAATCTCTTGTTAAAAGTGAAATCTAACGGAAAATGGCTGATGTCCCGCTCTTGTGATAACCAGAGAAATTGCACATGACGGTCCCAGATCGACACAGGCATCCGTTTAGAAATGATCTGGTGGTTTCTGCCTGTCGATGGCGGCTCGGAGCGCGGCGCGCCGTGCGCAATTGTGGGCCATCCTTAAAGCGGTAGTAACACTTCTTAATCTCTGTGAAGCCCATAAAAGTTTCACCGAAAGCCATGTGAATTTTCCGAATGGTTTCCAGCTGCCTGTCTCTAACAGTTTCTGAACAAATTCTGATGGAACAAAGCCCAAATCATGCCACCATTTCCTCGCAATGAAAAAACGACGAGAGGGGTGGACCAGTGCTCACTCAAAGCCTGCCCACAGGTGAATGACGCAACCAACAGGAGTGAAAAAACTCAGGCATGCGCACGAAGGTTCAAGCTTGGCTGACGTAAAAACATATGAATCAAATCCATATATTTGTTGCATAAAATAAAAAGGTTGGATACTTTTCTCACAGACCTCATACACACATACATACATATATATACACACACACACACACACATATACATACACGGCGGGGTGGTGGCCATTTGGTTAATGCGCTTGGTTTCAGTTCAGACGGTTCCGAGTTCAAATCCCACCCCTGCCACATTTCTCCATGTAATGTGGAGTTGCGTCAGGAAGGGCATCCGGTGTAAAACCTGTGCCAATTGAACATGCAGATCCACCTTGGATTTGCTGTGGCGACCCCGAGTGCAAACAAAGGAGCAGCCGAAGGGACTTTATATACACACACATATATATATATATATATATATATACACACACACACACATATATATATATATATATACACACACACACACACATATATATATATATATATATATACACACACACACACACATATATATATATATATATATACACACACACACACACATATATATATATATATATACACACACACACACACACATATATATATATATATATATACACACACACACACACATATATATATATATATATATACACACACACACACATATATATATATATATACACACACACACATATATATATATATATATATACACACACACACATATATATATATATATATACACACACACACATATATATATATATATATACACACACACACACACACCTATATATATATATACACACACACACACACACATATATAATATATACACATACTTCATAATATTATAATATATAATATATATACACATAACCTACTATATAATCATATATATTAATTACACATAATTATATATATATATACTATTACATACACTACATATATATATTCTAATATATACACATACATATATATATATATCCACATAATCATATAATATATACACATACATCTACTATATATACACCTTTACATATATTAATATACACATACATATATATATATTATGATATCTACACATACATATTATATTATATATATACACATACATTGACCTAATATATATTTACACATACATATTATATATAATATATATACACATACATATATATATATAATATATATACCACATACATATATATATATACACCAATACATATATATATATACACATACATATATATATATACACATACATATATATATATACACATACATATATATATATACACATACATATATATATATATACACATACATATATATATATATATATATATACACATACATATATACACACACAACCCCTGGCGAAAATTATGGAATCACCGGCTTCGGAGGATGTTCATTCAGGTGTTTAATTTTGTAGAAAAAAGCAGATCACAGACATGACACAAAACTAAAGTCATTTCAAATGGCAACTTTCTGGCTTTAAGAAACACTATAAGAAATCAAGAAAAAAAATTGTGGCAGTCAGTAACGGTTACTTTTTTTAGACCAAGCAGAGGGAAAAAATTATGGAATCACTCAATTCTGAGGAATAAATTATGGAATCACCCTGTAAATTTTCATCCCCAAAACTAACACCTGCATCAAATCAGATCTGCTCGTTAGTCTGCATCTAAAAAGGAGTGATCACACCTTGGAGAGCTGTTGCACCAAGTGGACTGACATGAATCATGGCTCCAACACGAGAGATGTCAATTGAAACAAAGGTGAGGATTATCAAATTCTTAAAAGAGGGTAAATCATCACGCAATGTTGCAAAAGATGCTGGTTGTTCACAGTCAGCTATGTCTAAACTCTGGACCAAATACAAACATGGGAAGGTTGTTAAAGGCAAACATACTGGTAGACCAAGGAAGACATCAAAGCGTCAAGACAGAAAACTTAAAGCAATATGTCTCAAAAATCAAAAATGCACAACAAAACAAATGAGGAATGAATGGGAGGAAACTGGAGGAAACTGGAGTCAACGTCTGTGACCAAACTGTAAGAAACCGCCTAAAGGAAATGGGATTTACATACAGAAAAGCTAAACAAAAGCCATCATTAACACCTAAACAGAAAAAAAGGTTACAGTGGGCTAAGGAAAAGCAATCGTGGACTGTGGATGACTGGATGAAAGTCATATTCAGTGATGAATCTCGAATCTGCATTGGGCAAGGTGATGATGCTGAACATGACTGAAGAGAACATGTACATTTCCACAGTCATTGATGATATGGGGCTGCATGTCAGGTAAAGGCACTGGGGAGATGGCTGTCATTACATCATCAATAAATGCACAAGTTTACGTTGATATTTTGGACACTTTTCTTATCCCATCAATTGAAAGGATGTTTGGGGATGATGAAATCATTTTTCAAGATGATAATGCATCTTGCCATAGAGCAAAAACTGTGAAAATATATCTTGCAAAAAGACACATAGGGTCAATGTCATGGCCTGCAAATAGTCCAGATCTTAATCCAATTGAAAATCTTTGGTGGAAGTTGAAGAAAATGGTCCATGACAAGGCTCCAACCTGCAAAGCTGATCTGGCAACAGCAATCAGAGAAAGTT
The DNA here is from genome assembly GCF_902500255.1 of Thalassophryne amazonica. Classification (NCBI taxonomy): domain Eukaryota; kingdom Metazoa; phylum Chordata; class Actinopteri; order Batrachoidiformes; family Batrachoididae; genus Thalassophryne; species Thalassophryne amazonica. Next base: position 59,019,815 of record NC_047107.1, on the reverse strand, counting down.
GGAGCCAGACTGATGAAGAGTACTGTTTGTCACTCATTAAGTCCATGCCTCAGAGACTGCAAGCTGGTATAAAAGCCAGAGGTGGTGCAACAAAATACTAGTGATGTGTAGGTGCGTTCTTTTGTTTTTCATGATTCCATAATTTATTCCTCAGAATTGAGTGATTCCATATTTTTTTCCCTCTGCTTGGTCTAAAAAAGTAACCGTTATTGACTGCCACAATTTTTTTTTTCCTGATTTCTTATGGTGTTTCTTAAAGCCAGAAAGTTGCCATTTGAAATGACTTTAGTTTTGTGTCATGTCTGTGATCTGCTTTTTTTCTACAAAATTAAACAACTGAATGAACATCCTCCGAGGCCAGTGATTCCATAATTTTTGCCAGGGGTTGTATGTATGTATGTATATATATATATACACGAGGTCTGTCCATAAAGTATAGGTCCTTTTTATTTTTTTCAAAAACTATATGGATTTCATTCATATGTTTTTACGTCAGACATGCTTGAACCCTCGTGCGCATGCGTGAGTTTTTCCACGCCTGTCGGTGACGTCATTCGCCTGTGAGCACTCCTTGTGGGACGAGTCGTCCAGCCCCTCGTCGGAATTCCTTTGTCTGAGAAGTTGCTGAGAGACTGGCGCTTTGTTTGATCAAAATTTTTTCTAAACCTGTGAGACACATCGAAGTGGACATGGTTCGAAAAATTAAGCTGGTTTTCAGTGAAAATTTTAACGGCTGATGAGAGATTTTGAGGTGACACTGTCGCTTTAAGGACTTCCCACGGTGCGAGACGTCGCGCTGCGCTCTCAGTTAAAGGAGATTTTTTTAATGAAAGACGTGCGGACGCTCCGCCACAGGAAAAACACCTCCGTTGGAAGCCTTAAGGACAAGTTGGAACATGTCCAGCTGTTAAACAATTTCTCATATACTCACTCCACTGAAAGCCATCAAAAGCCGCCTGGATTTTACAAATGGTTATCAACACGGAGGTGTTTTTCCTGTGCCGCCGCTCCGCGCCGGCTGCGTCCAGACGCGCGGACCCGTCCGCACGTCTTTCATTAAAAAAATCTCCTTTAACAGTGGAATATCCGGATAAAATGCTGAAACCGACTTCTTCTGAAACTTCTCTGTTCTCTCACGACGTCCTGGATCAATAGAGCCTGAAATGTGGAGGTTTTCAGCTTGAAACAGGCTGACGACGACGCCTGAGAGCGCTGCATGACGTCTCGCACCGTGGGAAGTCCTTAAAGCGACAGTGTCACCTCAAAATCTCTCATCGGCCGTTAAAATTTTCACTGAAAACCAGCTTAATTTTTCGAACCGTGTCCACTTCGATGTGTCTCACAGGTTTAGAAAAAATTTTGATCAAACAAAGCACCAGTCTCTCAGCAACTTCTCAGACAAAGGAATTCCGACGAGGGGTTGGACGACTCCTCCCACAAGGAGTGCTCACAGGCGAATGACGTCACCGACAGGTGTGGAAAAACTCACGCATGCGCACGAGGGTTCATGCATGTCTGACGTAAAAACATATGAATGAAATCCATATAGTTTTTGAAAAAAATAAAAAGGACCTATACTTTATGGACAGCCCTCGTGTATATATATATATATATATATATATATATATATATATATATATATATACACATACACACACACACACAACAAAAATATAAATGCAACACTTTTGGTTTTGCTCCCATTTTGTATGAGATGAACTCAAAAATCTAAAACTTTTTCCACATACACAATATCACCATTTCCCTCAAATATTGTTCACAAACCAGTCTAAATATGTGATAGTGAGCACTTCTCCTTTGCTGAGATAATCCATCCCACCTCACAGGTGTGCCATATCAAGATGCTGATTAGACACCATGATTAGTGCACAGGTGTGCCTTAGACTGTCCACAATAACGTTTACACAAGTTTACTCTCCTGCACTGCATATTGCGCACCAACGCGTGGGTCAAATTTGTGCAAGTGTCAATGCACATTCATTCTTCCAGCGGCACTGCAAAATGCAGAGCATGTGAATCTTATCACTGACAACGATTCCATACGCATCTTGATACACTACCAGCGATACTATACATATAGCGATACATGAAGATACTGACAATACGATTCACCCCTGTTCCCAATGCAATGCGATTTGATATGTATTTGATGCCGATTCAACTCACAATGTGATACAATGCGATTTGGTGTGATACGATTAATGATGGGTATTGATAAGATTTTAGCAATATCGATGCCATTATTGATTCCAAAGCTCAGAAGCTAAGCAGCGCGGGGCCTGGTTAGTACTTGGATGGGAGACCCCTTTGGAACACCAGCAGCTGTGTGTGTTTCTCTGGGTAAAACTGGAGTTGCGTCAGGAAGGGCATCCGGCATAAAACTTGTGCCAAATAGCTATGTGGATCTGGGTGTAACCACTGTGGCAACCCCGAAATGGAACGGGGGCAGCCAAAAGGACAACAACAACAACATCATCATTATTACTATCATTATTTCCTTTCCCTGATGGACAACTTAAATTTACGCACGGCAGGTGCTCACACCAGAGAACCATCGCGTAAAACTCTGGTGTGGAACGTTGGACGGTTCTTGTCCGCAACAAGACAAGAGTCCCAGTTCGTGACTTTGATCCACACAAAGCTGAGTCACGATTGACATCTTTAAATGGCTTTGAGACCTGCCTCTGGAAGCGAAGCAGAGAACCAGCGAATAGTGGGTCAAAGCACTGCTTTGTTCCTTCAAGCAGACCCACCGCAGTCTACAATCATTTCCTGATAAACACCCCCAAAAACAAAAATGGCCGCTCCGGTGTCCCGACCTGAAGGACCGATCAAGAAATCGTTAAGCTTTCTAGCTTCCGTCTGTGGAGCATTCAATGTGCATCGAGAGGGGGAGAAAAAAAATGATACAAGCAGGTACGGGCAATGCAACATGATTCAACCCATCAAATGAATCGATGTACACTGAATGAAACAGATGCACTCGGCTCGCGCACGTTTGTATTTAGATACCGATTCACAGAGTAATCTCCACATGCCTAGTAGTTATGAATGCTAGAGTCTATTTCTGTTAACAAACACCTGCAAATCATACACACTGAAGCTTTAAAGTTCACTTTCATCCACATCTGATTGTCATACTTCTCAACCTGTACACAAACAAAGACAGCACTGCTTTTTATGAAAATGTATCCATGTATCACTGCCTGTAAGGTGGTGCCAATTTGCTGGCACATACTAAGGCCCTAACAATTGGATCCGCTCCATTCTGCAACTCACAATCAGAAGCACGTGGAACCTCCATGACACAGTTTCTTCTCTTTCCGAGTCCAATGCCCCCCACCCCACCCCATCTCATTTCTTTCTGCTACACTCTATGCACGGGTGTGCAGGTGGCTCCAACTGACTGGATCAGCATCCAGGAGAAAACTGGGGAAGAAGTCACTTCAATAGAACTTAGAATTTAACCATTGTTTTTGCAATACCATTGGGTTTGTGACAAAAGAACCTAAAAGTCTGAAGAGAGTTTTTCGTTTTTGTTAAACTGTAAAAAGCTGTAGCAGAAAACTCCAAGCAGCTTTGGGACTGACACAGAAATCGAGTTATTCTTCTCATGTCTCAGCACAAAAACAGCATAGGCCCAACTTTTCAGACACTTTCAACCCCAATGGACTGGAATGGCCATCTGTAGGAAGGTGACCCTTCACCGGTTCATCTGTTAAACAAATCTCAGGCAAAAAACAAAAAAAAAATATTCAGTGGCAGAATGTCACACATGAAAGCAGACATCTGTGGCTTCCTGGTCAACTACAGTTGTACAATGTCTCAAACTACCTGAGCGTGCGCAAATTACACCTGAGGATGTGACAGACACACAAGCTGGGGACAAGACGTCTGCTCCGTCTCCCTGGAGGTGAACACAGAGGAGCTTCACAAGCTTGTGACACTCAGAGATCACCACAAATAGACGGCACTTCAAGGGGAAATGTTTAGACATGAGCTCATTAAGATAACACTTAATGACTAATTTTACAAAAATGGTTTTGATGTGGTGCGAGCTCCCAGGTTCTCTCGCCTGTGTCACGCATAATGTTGAAGTTCCATCTTGTTTCAGTGCGTCTCTGCAAGGATTCAGCTGTGGACCACACGTGAACCTCAGTCATCCCGCACATGCCTGGCTAAACTGCTTCAAGTTAAAGACTCTCATTAAGTGAAACCATCTGGAAACATCACGCGCGCCTGTAGCTGAATCAAAAGAGAGCTATAGAGGAGTTCAGATGTCAAACATCACGAAAAATAATTTAAAATGAAGGAAAAAAATGAAATGAAGCACTGCAGAGCTATAATTGTTGTTTACAGCAGATCTAAAATTGCTGGAAATGCATTTCAAACTGAGCAGACTGAACATTCATTAAGTCAGTTTGCACCAACAACTAATAACAGTTCAGAGCTACAATGAAAAAAGAAAAGAAAAGAAAAAAAAAAAAAACTGGCTTTCCAATATCTCTTGGAACTCTCAGCATGACTCATGGGTGTACGTCAGCACAGCTGTGCAAGGTGCAAACTAAACGCTACTCAAGACTCAAAGACCTCCTCATAGTGTTTGGTTGGGTCAATTTAACTTATAGCACGTTGTCTTTTTCAGTTCAACTTTCTCAAACTGAGTGATAAGTCATTGTACATGGAAAAACAGTTAAATTACTTCAATTACTGGGGAGGTGATGGTCTAGTGGTTAAAGAGTTGGACTTGAGACCAGAAGATTCTCGGTTCAAATCCCAGCCTGACCGGAAAATCACTAAGGGCACTGGGAAAGGTCCTTAATCCACTAGTTGCTCCCAGTGTGTAGTGGGTGCCTTGCATGGCAGCAGCCTGACATCGGGGTGAATGTGAGGCATTGATGTGTAAAGCACTTTGAGCGTCTGATGCAGATGGAAAAGCGCTATAAAAATGCAGTACATTTCAAATATACACTTTTAACCAAACAAAAATTATTTTGTATTCTGTACAGATCAAAGGCCGTGACACTGATTCAACCGCTTGGAAAAAAAAACTATATATATATGGTCTTTGACCTGAGAGGAAAGTGACACTGCAGTTAAGCAGATGCCATAAAACAGTAATCTGTGCTGCATCACCATGGAAACGTGTGTGCCAGTGAGTACTGTGGATGGCAGGGTGCGCCTTTCATGGCATCGCTACACCCATCTGACTCAGTCACACAAACACAACTGCGTTATTACAAAATATAATTTATAGAATCCCAGTGTGTCATTGCCAAAGGCGCGAACATGCTGATCCCAAACCCACAGACCAGATCCACAGATCACGCTGAAAGCCTGGTGGGTCAGGGAACATGCTGACAGCTCCAGCTCCATCCATGCCACTCTTTGGTTTTTCTAATCCACCTCCCCCTCTTCACTCTCCTTTTGTAACAGTACCACTTCCCTTGTTGCTCCTTTAACCTCGCCTCTCTGATCTAGTCTTCTAATCCCTTCGCCTCTCAGCCAGCTGGCATCAGGACACAAACCTTCCTCCACCGTGGCACAGTGTCAGGCCAGAAAAAAGGGGAGAATGAGAGACCGGGTGAAGTAGAAGAGTTGGAGAAAGGGAGAACAATTTTGAAAATAATGTTTAGTTGGAGTCCTAATGTTGCCTAAGCAGCTTACCTGTCCTTGCAAAGTTTAGGAATATAAAGAAATTATATATATATATATATATATATATATATATATATATATATATATATATATATATAAAACTATGCATTTCAACCAACAGGAACAAAACCTTTCCACTACCTGCATCGATGAAATGCATGCTCACGGCAGCAAGCATTCAATCAAGATCTCACTGAAAACATGTCTGTGTCCCCTGCTGAAATCTTATCTAGCATCTCCTCCTGTGCATTGTCATGAATTTTAACACTGAGCCCTTTATAAACGTGTCCCTGAAAGCACTGTCAAAACAAATCCGGTCACAGAGCAGAATGGTTCGAGGTTCAGTCTTCATTCATAATGAGGCCAGAGTTTAACAACCTGCTGCAACAACGAGGGGAGCCCTGACAGCTGAGAGGAACAGTTCACTGCAGTTCAAACTCTGCCAGTGTAACATGGACAAATGTTCATTACAGTTCAGCCAGATCACAAAATTTCTCTTAACCCATGCAGCAATGCTAAGGTTTTAAATGGAGAAAAAGCTGGATGATTTCCATAGTGATTGACACCATAATGAGCAACTTCATAAAAAGTGACCCTGCAATCGAGACGAGGTGGTGCATTACATTTTAGAGTGGACATTTTAAGCAAGCATCTTGATGTTTGTAGAAGTTGTTCTTTTTATTTCTCTCTCATCAAAATGGAAAGTCTTCATCTCCTGGATACGTCACAAAAATCCTCTGGGAGAGGTTGAAAGTGTAATAATCTGACCAAGTGTGTTTTGCTGATTTACACAGAAAGCAACACAAGTGTGTAGTCACACACAAATTAATAGTGTTTTCCCTACAATAATACGTGCCAGGCAAGCTGCCAGGCCAAAACACGGTGCATCCAGAAAGTATTCACAGCGCTTCTCCTTTTCATTATGTTACAGCTTTATTCCAAAATGGATCAAATTAATTTTTTACTCAAAATTCTACAAACAATACCCCATAATTTTTTTAATAAAAAACTAAGAACTCATATGTACATAAGTATTTGCACCCTTTGCCATGAAGCTCAAAATTGAGCTAGGGCATGGGTTAAAGCAGTAAATTTTCATCTGACTGAAATTTTTTCCTGGCAAAAATCAATGCAGGCAATTCCCTAAAATGTGGCGTAGTGGGGGCACACACTCTTTTTTCCTCAATAAATACAATAAACACATTATACAGCATACAAATCTATTCACAATAACCTCTAAGGAGAGACAGACAAAGCATAGAAAGAATGCAAAACTTGAACATAAAGGTACATAAAAGGTGGGGTGTAGTCTTGATTCTGGGGGTCTGAGGGTGCCCCCCAAGAACATTTTTTAAAGACCAAGTCAAATTTTGTGTATTCTGGTGAATTTTAATGAGTATGAAGCCCTCTGAAACAAAGAAAACTCACTTGAAACTGTTAAGTAAAAACACAGTATTGATTATTGGGGGTCTGGGGGATCTCCCCCAGAAATATTTTAGAAGAGCAAGTCAAATTTTGTATATTCTGGTGAATTTTAATGGGTATGAAGCCTCTGAAAGAAAGAAGTCAAGCCGAGTCAAGTTAGAACGTCGGAATTAATAAATTCAAAGCGAAACGCCGTTTAAATCAATTGACACATCTTTCCAAATGTTGTAATACAAATAAATTGCAATTGATCAAAACGCTTTTTTTGCTGACAGCTCCAGTCTTGCGCTGACATGCAGCAGCTGGCTGAGCTCAACTCAGCAGTATGGAGAGACATTCATGCCAAAATGTCTGAAAGGAAATGCTTTTGACAAAAACTACAGATTTTGCTTATTTTTATTTATGTCCAGAGATCAAGGATACAGTGACCAATTTCATATTTATTTACTTTAAGACTCAATAAAATGTTGTTGACATAGAAAACCTGTAAAGCCTACTTTCAGTACACAGAAAATTCAAAAGAGGTATAGATAAGGGAATCAATAAGGAATCAGATCGATAATGGCGTCGACAGATAAAATCTTATCAATACCCATCTCTACTCAGGTGCATCCTGTTTCTACTGATTATCCTTGAGATGTTTCTAGAGGCTAATTGGAGTCCACCTGGGGTAAATTCAGTTGATTGGACACGATTTGCAAAGGTACACAATTGTCTACATATAAGGTTGAAAATTTGACAGTGCATGTCAGAGCACAAACCAAGCATGAAGTCAAAGGAATTGACTGTAGACCTCTGAGACAGGATGGAGCTTGAGAGGTTCTGCAAAGAGGAATGGGCAAAACTGCCCAAAGATAGGTGCACCAAGTTTGTGGCATCATATTCAAGAGGACTGGAGGATGTAATTGCTACCAAAGGTGCATCAACAAAATATTGAGCAAAATGTGTGATTTCTTAATTTTTGTTTTTAATAAATTTGCAAAACTTTCAAATGCCTTTTTTTCATGTTGTCATTATGGGGTGTTGTTAGTAGGATTTTGAGGGGGGAAATGAATTTACTCCATTTTCGAATAAGGCTGTAACATAAAATGTGGAAAAAGTGAAGCGCTGAATACTTTTCAGTTGCACTGTAATGTAAAATATCCAGTATTCTAAAAATCTATCATTTCATCTGCAGCAGTCCAAACCACACTCCACCACTGAGGTTATTAAAATGACAGCCATTTTATTTGTCCTGTTGTACTACACTCCGCATGTGATTGAAAACACCTGTTAATCATTTTCCTTATAGAAGCAGCTCAATTTAAAAAAGTCATTTTCACACAAAGACATAATTTAACTGTCACGTAAATATGATTAAGTTACGTCGCAGACTTTTGCACTGCACATTGCGTTAAGCCTTAACTATAATTAATTAAACACGGCCACGTATGTCAAATGTGTAAAATCTGTGCTTCAAAGTTTTTCATCCAGGTTAACTTTTAAAGAGCAGATTTGAAAATGAAAAGCCTTGATTTAATAAGAAATACACACACACACACACACACACACACACACACACACACACACACACACACACACAAATAAATAAATAACGTATGTGGTGGCCAAGCAGTTAGTGCGCTTGTTTCCACAGCAGAGGGTTCCTGGTTCAAGACCACCCGTGCCCTTTCTCCATTTACCTAATCTGTAGTTGCGTCACAAAGGGCATCAAATCAACATGCAGATCCATCTCTGATGCTGTGGTGACCCATAGTGAAAAAAGAAAGAAGCCAAAAGGGACTTACTTTTATTACAGGGGTCACATAGTGCAAAACCAGAAACCCAATTTTAATCTAGCTTTTATGTTTTCATGTGTTTTAGGTTTAAGGCCAAACAACTCCATAGTCCCACAACTCTGCGTGTTTTCACAGATGTTCCACTGCAATAAACGTTATTTATGTCTGACAGCTTGTTTGAGACTTCTTGTATGTGGAAAGATACCCTCCCCCAATCTTTTAATATTCTTCAGATGTTTAAAAGACACACACCCCCCCCCCCCCCCCCCCCCCCGCCAACAACACACATGCAGGACCACTAATCTAATCATGTTCATGATGTGCCCTTTTTGCAAAGACCAAAGGTTATTTACACAGTTTACGAGGTCTGTCCAAAAAGTAACGGACCTTTTTATTTTTTTCAAAAACTATATGGATTTGAATCACGTGTGCTTGCATCAGCCAAGCTTGAACCTTTGTGCACACCTCCGTGTTGGAAACCATTCAGAAGATTCGGACGGCTTTCGATGGCTTTTCAGTCGAGTGAGTATCTGAGAAATCGTGTAACAGCTGGACATGCCACAACATGTCCTGTGAGACTTCCAACACGGAGGTGTTTTTTTTGTTGCGCGCAATGAGTGGCTCCGTGCCGACGCGCGAAATCCTCCGCACGTCTTTCATTACAAAATCTCCTGTAACAGTGGAACGTGCCGCAAAAGTGCGATGTCCAGCTCTCTTGCCATTTCTGTGGTAGTCACACGATGTCCCGGATCAACAGCGTTCAGTTTAGAAATGATCTGGTCATTCCAGCCTGTCAATGGCCTCTCGGTGCGCCGCGCGCCCTCCGCCGCTGTGGGCCGTCTTTAAAAAGATTTTAACACTCCTTAATCCATGTGACGCCGACAGAATCTTCACCGAAATCCATCTGAATCTTTCGAATGGTTTCCAACTGGGTGTCTCTAACAGTTTCTGAAAAAAAATTCATGGAGCAAAGCGGCAGTCTCTCTGCCATTTCCCTGACAATAAAAATCCGACGAGGGGGTGGACCAGTGCTCACTCAAAGCCTGCCCACAGGCGAATGACGCAACCGACAGGCGTGAAAAAAACTCACGCATGCGCACGAAGGTTCAAGCTTGTCTGATGCAATCATACGTGATTCAAATCCATATAGTTTTTGAAAAAATAAAAAGCTCCGTTACTTTTTGGACAGACCTCGTATTTTTATTCAATAAAATATTTCTGGAATTGCATTCAGTAAAAGTGTAGTTTTTGGTATGTTGCCTCACATATCTCTGCTCTATGCACCATACAATTTGAGTGTGCTCCCCCACCCCCCACGACTTTGGCGAGTACCACCGGGCATGAAAAAACTGTAAGGGAAGGTCTGGTGAATATACAAATGCTGTCCCACAATTTCATATTTGGATACTTGGCACAAAAGGGTAAAAGAGGACGTGCTGCAGCAAAGTGCACTGAGGTGATCATGGATATGCAGACGTGACATCAACAAGCTCAGACTGCAGCACAAATAATCTGTACCTTTCAATGGATGAGATCCAACTGTCAACTGGTTGGTTTCTGATGTATGCACATGGGGGTTGGACACGATTTTGCCCCATCCCAAAATCTCTCATATCGATTTATATACTCAGATTATAATGCAAGTGAAACATCTGTGACTTCTGCAAAAATCTGTACCATGGCACAGAAAAAAGCCATTAATGGCACTAACTGCATCCAAAAAGAGGGTGCACACTAACACAAATCAATGATTAAATGTTCACCTTTACCACACTGAATGTAGAGAAACTCTTTAAGATGACTGATTACACAGGATCCTCTGCATGCTGCATGACACTCCTGGTGATGTTTTCAGTTGTTGAGTGTTGAAAAGATTTTTTACTGAAAACATTTTCATCTTACTAGGGGTGTTGGAGGAAAAAAAATAATCCATTTATAGCAGAACTGCAATTTGTCTCCTTAACAATTCGCAAACAATTCAAAACATTCAAAAATTTATTTTTAAAACAACGTCTCTGTTTTCTTTCGGGTTTTTCCCTCACTGCTGTAAATGTACAGAGGGGAAAATAAGTATTTGACCCCCTGTCAGTTTTGCAGGTTTTCCCACCTACAAAGAATGGAGAGGTCTGTAATTTTTATCGTAGGTACACTTCAACTGTGAGAGACAGAATCTAAAAAAAATCCAGTAAATCACACTGTATGATTTTTAAATAATTAATTCGCATTTTATTGCAAAAAATAAGTATTTGACCCACTAGAAAAACAGAGGTTAACAATTGGTACAGAAACATTTGTCTGCCATTACAGAGGTCAGACATTTGCTGTAGTTCTTGACCAAGTTTTCACACACTGCAGCAGGGATTTTGGTCCACTCCTCCATACAGATCTTCTCTAGATCTTTCAGGTTTGGAGTTTCAGCTCCCTCCAAAGATTTTCTATCGAGTTCAGGTCTGGAGACTGGCCAGGCCACTCCAGGACCTTGAAATGCTTCTTACGGAGCCCCTCCTTAGTTGCCCTGGCTGTGTGTTTGGGGTCATTGTCATGCTGGAAGACCCAGCCATGACCCATCTTCAATGCTCATACTGAGGGAAGGAGATTGTTTGCCAAAATCTCCCAATACATCACCCCATCCATCCTCCCTTCAATACGGTGCAGTCGTCCTGTCCCCTTTGCAGAAAAGCACCCCCAGAGTATGATGTTTCCACCCCCATGCTTCATGGTTGGGATGGTGTTCTTGGGGTTGTTCTCATCCTCTAAACATGGTAAGTGGAGTTGATTCCAAAAAGCTCTATTTTGGTCTCATCTGACCACATGACCTTCTCCCATGCCTCCTCTGGATCATCCAGATGGTCACTGGTGAACTTCAAACGGGCCTGGACATGTGCTGCCTTGAGCAGGGGGACCTTGCTGCCCTGCAGGATTTTAAACCATGACAGCATCAGTGTTACTAATGTAATCTTTGTGACTGTGGTCCCAGCTCTCTTCAGGTCATTGACCAGGTCCTCCTGTGTAGTTCTGAGCTTTCTCAGAATCATCCTTACCCCACAAAGTGAGATCTTGCATGGAATCCCAGACCGAGGGAGATTGACAGTCATCTTGTGTTTCTTCCACTTTCTAATAAATAATCATAACAGTTGTTGTCTTCTACCAAGCTGCTTGCCTGTTGTCCTGTAGTCCATCCCAGCCCTGTGTAGGTCTACAGTTTTGTCCCTGGTGTCCTTAGACAGCTCTTTGGTCTTGGCTATGGTGGACAGGTTGGAGTGTGATTGACTGAGTGTGTGAACAGGTGTCCTTTATACAGGTAACAAGTTCAAACAGGTGCAGTTAATACGGGTAATGAGTGCAGAATAAGAGGGCTTCTTAAAGAAAAATTAACAGGTCTGTGAGAGACAGAATTCTTGCTGGTTGGTAGGGGGTCAAATAGTTATTTTATGCAATAAAATGCAAATTAATTATTTAAAAATCATACAATGTGATTTACTGGATTTTTTTTAGATCTCACAGTTGAGGTGTACTCAAAACTGACAGGGGGTCAAATACTTATTTTCCTCACTGTAGTTGCTATCGAGCATCCTTCTCGGCTTTCATATAACAGTTTGCGCCACATCAGCAAGGGCCGCTCAGCGCACCAGTCTGTCAAAGTATCCAGAACATTTGGAAGAATGTAATTGGTCAGCTTACTTTTTTCTTCCAAAACAAGAACCTAAAATCCAAAGCGTACCGATCCACATTTGTGTTGAATCACTGTCCCCATCTGAGATCAGACAGCTGCATGCGAGTTTAGGAAGATGACATGACCAGATTATTACAAAAGTTGATGTTTTATATGAAATGGTGTAAGATTTGACAGATGGGATGTTCGCCAAAACGTGACGCTGCCGATAATGATGTTTCATGTGGACAGAGTGAGGTTTTATGAGATTCCGTCATTTGCCTAAAAAAACTATATATTAAAAGCCAAGTGGTGTGTGTGTGTGTGTGTGTGTGTATGACTTCAATCACAGAGAAACTGGAGAGAGCTGACATTTGCTGTTTGGTTTGCTTATGTATTTTGGGTCAAGGATGAAAATGCCACAAAAACAAAGTTGTTAGGACAAATATTTTTGGAGAAATTAGTGATAGTAGGTAACGACAGTGAACAATGGACATTGATGTCACCATTAATCAGTCCCTGGTAACCAGACAAGCTCGGAACAAAGTAAATATCTCCACCTTGCCAGCTGCAACACATGACATCAACTAAATGTGTCAAATAATAAATATAATTATCACAAAACATTCTCATTTTAATATTCCTGCACTTTTTAAAATCATTATAGAAACTTTGCATAATTTATTGCCACCCTTAAAAAATGTCAGCTACCTATTTTATAAACACTACCCAATCTAGATCCGTGGATCCCCACGGGCAACACGCTAGTCAAACTCGATCGAACGCCCCTCCACCCCTAAAAATTGGTCCAACCTGTCTCCACTATGCATGCATCATTTGTGACCACAGCAGCTCCTCTGAGACGGACTCTCTTCACCCAAAGCGATCAAATGGATTGACGGGATTATTAGTAAATCAGAAAAGACACGCACATCCAAGATGTGTAAAAAAGGCGTGCTGGATCAAAACAGGGACACATATCAAAACAAAAAATCTGCACAACCTGAACGCTCCCATGCAAAACGATAGACATGGCTGAAGAAAGGCAGTTCAAAACGTCACAACTGCTACTACTGCCATTTGTATCCAAATAAAACTTTTTTGCACGGGAGCGTTCAGGTTGTGTGGATATTTGTTAGGATTATTAACCATCAGATGACAAGGTAAAACCTCTTAAATCATTCTAAAATCAGTTTTAAGCAGAAACGAAGCCATTTTAAGCAGAAACAAGGCGATAATCAGTGAAGCTTTGAAATGACGGAGGCACAGTGAACGCAGCAGGAGCAGCTCATCATGGCTGCGGCGCTGTGATCGCTTCCTCCGTCTTTTATTATGAAATAATGCTGAGTTTATGTGGAAACAGTTGTTGTACAAAAGCTTCAGATATCTGTCGCTGAGACAGATGATGACTGGAGTGCAGTTTTAAGCAGAAATGACGTGATAATCTGTGAACTGCGGCTAACGCTATGAAATGAAGGCCAGGCAGACCAATTTTTAGGGAGGACCGTTTCATCAGCGACACCGGTCTGACTTGACATGTCGTGCAACTAGTCTCAAAAAAAAAAAAAAAAAAGCCAGAAACCATCTGCTGCAGAGTAAATTCATCATTGTGAATCACAAGAGCTGTAATCCAATTCAAATGTTTAATGAAAAAAGAAACTCTATATTTACACTTCGTCTCGCTGCATTAAAGTGTCTGAAAACACTAAAGCTACTGTATGTTAAGTTTTTGGAGCAAATGCAATATCCATACAATATTATAATGTTCATTATTTTTGACCAATATATAATATACATATTTAACTTAAATTGGCTCAAATTGTAACTCTTACAATAGATTAAAAAAAACATTGCAAATCTTGAATTATTTACATTTATTTATTTTATTCAGCTTTGCATAGGCCCACCGATATCTGAGAATGGCCAATCATATGGAGAAAATGACCCATTAGCCCACATCCCCTCTTTTGAAATACAGTATGAACCACTGATTTAGTATTTTTTCTTCACACTTCAATTACAATGTTGAATATTTTTGAGAATTAAGTTTGTTGCTCTTAGAAAGTATGTACTTAAATTTTTGTGTGTCATTATCAAATGCATAATATTGCCTTAATAATGCCTTAAAACAACATTGATAATATTGTGATATTGCAACACAGTTGAGTAGATCCTGAAATTAACAGCTGTATGTAGTGAATTGATTTAGAATCAAAAATACATTTTTGAATCAAATTGTGAACCGGAATTGAATATTGAGATACTGAAAGATTCACACCCCTACATAGGGTTGGGTATCGGAGCAGGGAGACAACTAAGAGTGTCGGGAAGGTACATCTCGAGGACCGAACTTGGGCACCCCTGCTGTAAAGCCTACTTTTAGTACACAGAAAATTCACAAGAGGTATTGATAATGGCATCGATAAAGAATCGGATCGATAAACTCTTATCAATAACCATCCCTACCCCTACAGCTTATCCCAACCCATTACATTATACATCTGTTAGCTCATGACGGTGCTTTCATATTCTAAATAGTGTTGCACTGATTAGATTCCTTTTTGTCCCAAGTGAAGAGATGAACCCTACAACTTCTAAAAATAGAGCCCATGTTGAAAAATGTCAAACATGCCTCTGAACACCCTCTTAGAAGTGATGTCATCAGGAAGTGAAGAAAATGTGCTCAACCCAGTAGCGTATTTTGTGTTTTCAATGGCTTTATATTTGGGTTTGCAGCATCACAAAATGTGAAGTTTGTTCTGATTTTGTTACAGCACAGTTTAGCTTTCCATTGTTAATGAGGAAAAAAGAAAAAAACTCACCACTTTATTAGGAAAAATATGACTTCTAGGGTACTGGACTAACCAGCGAGCTATTCTGGTTTTAAACGGTTAATGAATTAATACCATTGTGTGAGCCAGTAATTCACAAACTGATAAAACTTACCTTTGGCTCCATGGAGATGAAACTATGACGACCACGGCTAGACAAAGTTGACCTCTTCATGGTCCGGCTATGGAAGAAGTGATAGTGGTCTTTCAGATCCCCAATCTGCAAAACATGTATAGACAGACTGTCAATTTCCAAACTATTGCAAACAAAATGTCAAGAATAAATTCCAAGCACCACAATCAGCATTTATTCCTAAATATAATCATCAATATAAACTCCTGAGGGATTGGGGGTACTGAAACCTGAAGAGACAACTTCATTCCATGGACCAGGGCTGCTGAAAATTGTTCGTGGAGTGCACCTGCTCTTCATGTTTTCATGTCTACCTCCTCTACTCCCACCTGATTATTTAATTGTGGCGTTTCCCAGCTCCTTGTTGGCTGAGCACAACTGTCAGAGTGAATTAGCTGTAGGTGGAACAGTAAGCGTGAAAACGTGCATAGCAGGTGCTCTCCAGGAACAGATTTGGGCGGCCCTTCCATTGACAAAACAGAAACCTGCATACCGCATAAACATAATATGAGCGAAGTGTCGAGCAGTGGCGCGAAGCTCACTCATGGTACAGGTCGTCCTAAACAGGAAGTGCCAATTTTCAAATCCAGAGTAAAACAGGAAATGTTCAAATTTCAAACACTTCCTGGATTGACAGACAAGATCCCATGGAATCTCGCGGGAACTCAGTGGCAAAGTTCACACTCAAACAGGAAGTGCCAATTTATCAGTCACAGTGAAACAGGAAATGTTCAAATGTCAAACACTTCCTGGCATGGGTGGAGCTAGAGTGGAGGCCGGGGTTTCACTGGACTCTCCTGAAATCTGACTGGACACAGATGATTGACATGTCACAGCACCACACGTCTGGTTGAAAGAGGTGCATTTTCAAATCAGTGAGTCACATTGACTGCTAGGTTCCTCTTGTCCAGTAGTTTGTGCTGTGTACCACAAAAAGGTCTAATCCACCTTAGTAGAAGTAGAAAAATGTTTGCTTCAGATTTGAACTGAACACGTTGTTTGAACTATGGACTTCTCATCACACCAAACTTATATTGGTGAGTAGAACATATTTTATGCCAGAAATGAGGTCCAGGTTGTTAAAAGCAGCATTTCTCTTTTAATTCAGGTTGCCTTATATACACATGTTTAAGCTAACAGACAGCAGCTGGTTCATGCTCTGTTGGGTTATTAGTGCAGCAGATAACTGAAACAATCCTTCAAATAGTGATAGAAGCATCAAATTCAGCACAAATACAGCTGGAGTAAAATTAATGGAGCAACTTTAACTTTTGACCCCTCATAAACTGAAACTGACCTTTGTCACCATTCTTGCTGCTTTTACCTCATAACATTCAGTCACAGATTGACCAAACTATACCTTTTTTGGAATCTTTATGATCAGGCAAATAATGTGGTGTAGTTTTCTATATGATTGGAGCATCTTTTAATTTAGACCAGGGGTGGGCAACTTGTTCCAGAAATGGCCAAGAGGGTGCAGGTTTTCTTTGCAGCCACTGATTCCTCCAGGTGATTTCACTGATTAACTGATTCCATCTGCTCAAAGTGATAAAAGTTTAAATCATCACAGCGTCTCATTATTCAGGTCTGTGATGACCTGATCAGGTCCACACATGATCAGAAAGCAACCGCTCGGTGTTTTAAAAGTTTCAGAGTCACAGCAGTCCATTCATTCTGTACACAATGAAAATGGTTTGCCAAGATAAAAAATGAAAATAAAAAAAAATTAAATAATGTTAAATTACTCTGTTTCTGACCCTCACAACACCATGCAGTACCGACCCAAACCACTTGGTGGAAACAGGACTGCTGGCATACCCTGGTTAATCGTCAAGGGCCTTTAGACACACTTTGCTTTCATTCGCCCTCTTGAGGTTTCAAATCCCGCAAAACTTCGGAGAGTTTGCCGCTCTGCGAGATGTCAGTAACACAGAGATGCAATGAAGCGCACTGATCAGGCTGCACTTTAACCGCTGCATACAGACAACAGCATTAACATCGCAACATAAAACTCTTTGAATATTGTGCCTTAAAACTCTCATGAATATGTTATTTAGGTTTGTCGACGTTGTTATTGTGTTTGCTTTGGTAAGGTTGGACCTTACTTGTGTGAAACGCCTTGAGCCAACTTTGTTGTGATTTGGCGCTATATAAATGAAAATAAATTGAAATTGAGAAGCTCAGCTTGTTTCTCCATTACTTTCGATGGGATTTCTTGTACCACGATCACTTCCCATTCATGTCTTTCTGTGGGAAAGTGAAGTTTTCTCTTTAACACCCTGCTTATTGTCCTTTACACACTGTTTGTCCTGTTTGCTCCAGAATAATATATACAGTATAAGATGTCTGAAATTCAATCAATCAATCAATCAATCAATTTTTTTATATAGCGCCAAATCACAACAAACAGTTGCCCCAAGGCGCTTTATATTGTAAGGCAAGGCCATACAATAATTATGTAAAACCCCAACGGTCAAAACGACCCCCTGTGAGCAAGCACTTGGCTACAGTGGGAAGGAAAAACTCCCTTTTAACAGGAAGAAACCTCCAGCAGAACCAGGCTCAGGGAGGGGCAGTCTTCTGCTGGGACTGGTTGGGGCTGAGGGAGAGAACCAGGAAAAAGACATGCTGTGGAGGGGAGCAGAGATCGATCACTAATGATTAAATGCAGAGTGGTGCATACAGAGCAAAAAGAGAAAGAAACAATGCATCATGGGAACCCCCCAGCAGTCTACGTCTATAGCAGCATAACTAAGGGATGGTTCAGGGTCACCTGATCCAGCCCTAACTATAAGCTTTAGCAAAAAGGAAAGTTTTAAGCCTAATCTTAAAAGTAGAGAGGGTGTCTGTCTCCCTGATCTGAATTGGGAGCTGGTTCCACAGGAGAGGAGCCTGAAAGCTGAAGGCTCTGCCTCCCATTCTACTCTTACAAACCCTAGGAACTACAAGTAAGCCTGCAGTCTGAGAGCGAAGCGCTCTATTGGGGTGATATGGTACTACGAGGTCCCTAAGATAAGATGGGACCTGATTATTCAAAACCTTATAAGTAAGACGAAGAATTTTAAATTCTATTCTAGAATTAACAGGAAGCCAATGAAGAGAGGCCAATATGGGTGAGATATGCTCTCTCCTTCTAGTCCCCGTCAGTACTCTAGCTGCAGCATTTTGAATTAACTGAAGGCTTTTTAGGGAACTTTTAGGACAACCTGATAATAATGAATTACAATAGTCCAGCCTAGAGGAAATAAATGCATGAATTAGTTTTTCAGCATCACTCTGAGACAAGACCTTTCTGATTTTAGAGATATTGCGTAAATGCAAAAAAGCAGTCCTACATATTTGTTTAATATGCGCTTTGAATGACATATCCTGATCAAAAATGACTCCAAGATTTCTCACAGTATTACTAGAGGTCAGGGTAATGCCATCCAGAGTAAGGATCTGGTTAGACACCATGTTTCTAAGATTTGTGGGGCCAAGTACAATAACTTCAGTTTTATCTGAGTTTAAAAGCAGGAAATTAGAGGTCATCCATGTCTTTATGTCTGTAAGACAATCCTGCAGTTTAGCTAATTGGTGTGTGTCCTCTGGCTTCATGGATAGATAAAGCTGGGTATCATCTGCGTAACAATGAAAATTTAAGCAATACCGTCCAATAATACTGCCTAAGGGAAGCATGTATAAAGTGAATAAAATTGGTCCTAGCACAGAACCTTGTGGAACTCCATAATTAACTTTAGTCTGTGAAGAAGATTCCCCATTTACATGAACAAATTGTAATCTATTAGACAAATATGATTCAAACCACCGCAGCGCAGTGCCTTTAATACCTATGGCATGCTCTAATCTCTGTAATAAAATTTTATGGTCAACAGTATCAAAAGCAGCACTGAGGTCTAACAGAACAAGCACAGAGACGAGTCCACTGTCCGAGGCCATAAGAAGATCATTTGTAACCTTCACTAATGCTGTTTCTGTACTATGATGAATTCTAAAACCTGACTGAAACTCTTCAAATAGACCATTCCTCTGCAGATGATCAGTTAGCTGTTTTACAACTACCCTTTCAAGAATTTCTGAGAGAAAAGGAAGGTTGGAGATTGGCCTATAATTAGCTAAGATAGCTGGGTCAAGTGATGGCTTTTTAAGTAATGGTTTAATTACTGCCACCTTAAAAGCCTGTGGTACATAGCCAACTAACAAAGATAGATTGATCATATTTAAGATCGAAGCATTAAATAATGGTAGGGCTTCCTTGAGCAGCCTGGTAGGAATGGGGTCTAATAAACATGTTGATGGTTTGGATGAAGTAACTAATGAAAATAACTAATGAAAATAACTCAGACAGAACAATCGGAGAGAAAGAGTCTAACCAAATACCGGCATCACTGAAAGCAGCCAAAGATAACGATACATCTTTGGGATGGTTATGAGTAATTTTTTCTCTAATAGTTAAAATTTTGTTAGCAAAGAAAGTCATGAAGTCATTACTAGTTAAAGTTAATGGAATACTCAGCTCAATAGAGCTCTGACTCTTTGTCAGCCTGGCTACAGTGCTGAAAATAAACCTGAAGAAATTCAGTTTGCGTTTATGAAGATCTGCACAGGTTAAACGTAGCAGACACGAATAGTTGGAATATTTGTTTTAGCAAGTTTTCAGGGTCTCATGGAGCAGTCTCTTATTAAGGCCATGAAAAGCATAAAAAAATTACATTTTGGTAGTATAATGTTCATTTACAATTGTTGTGATTTCTCTATGTTGTTTTGACTGCAGTGACTCTCTGGCATGCAAGGGATTATGGGATATCTCAATAGAGTGAAAGACATGATTTACCATGCCACCTTTCTTAGCAGAAGGTAGCACACTTGATTAGCCCTGGAAATTAGCAGTTATACGTATTGAATTCATTTAGAATCATAAATTGATTTTTGAAGAGAAACATGATTCCATGAATCAGAAACAAATCATGAGATACTGAAAGATTCACACTCCTAACCTGTACTACTCGTCTTCTTGACCAATCCCCAACTAGGCATGTTTGTGGTCATTAATGGACCCCGCTTTTTCAAAAATTCTTAAATTGTCACTCACCATGAACACTGTTCCATGTAGCCAGTGGTGGGCACAGTTCAGCTAATCCGGTGGCAGATCATTATTGAAGCTAATGTTTTTGCTACCGGATTAGCTTTTCAGATAAGTTTTAAAACAATCATCGGACCAATTATCTTCCAATGAATTTAGTTCCAATAACTTTCAGTCCGATAACATTTTTGTTTGCTGGTAAAGTGAGCAATGTTTAACGGTCAAAAACATTTGTAAACCCTAAAATCAAACATTTTAGTCCGTCTGTTGTGTGTTTGTAGCAGACTGGCTCCCTGTCGCTTGCTGATGACGTCATCATTAAGTCCAAAATGCGATTGGTCGGTCAACACAGGGAGCATTGTTGGTAGTGCAGTTCAGGTTCACTTTGGACGTTACAGTGACTCGTCCACTCGACACAAAAACAAAACGGACCAATTTTAACCATTTTATTTTATTTTTTTGTGGCTGTAATTTAATTGCCAAGACTCAGTGGGGGAGAGGAGCTCTCATGGCGCAGCTGTGTGTACAGAGGGAAGGACTTTTCTTCATGTTTAGACACTGTTTTGGATTTAAAAACAAAAAGGATGTTTTATGTGGATTATTTATTCAAATAAATCCCACTGAAACTAACAGGTAAGAATTTATATTTGCTTTGTGTATTTTACTCTGTCAATCAATGTATTAATGGATGTATTTCGGTTGTTTAAGCCGCAGCGTTCAAACATTTGAAAAAAGCGTCAGCTTTTAGCTCGTAAATGACGGTGTATCTAATACCGAGATAAACTGTGGCTTCTAATACTGTGTTTTACTGCTTCTGAACGATGATGGCAGTGTTTGGGGTTTTATTCTTTTATTATTCATTTTTCATGTGTTCTTTGTGTTTATGATCCTTGAATTTACCCAGCAGCCCCTGCGGCCCTTAAAGTGAAACTGGTTTATCAGAAGATTACAGTGTAATCCGATGTGGCCACGTCCAAATCACTACTAATAGTTATGGGTTATCGGTTATCTGTAATAAACTTTTTTTGCAGTTTAGTAGTTTATCGTCATAAAAGATAACTTTTCAGTTATCTGATTAATGGTTATTAAAGCTAACGTTTTGGTTAGCTGTGCCCACCACTGCATGTAGCTTTAAAACTGCTGTGGTAACACCTATTCCCCGGTTGATTGTGTTGCCAGTGGAAATGTGACATCATCTGTCCATCAGTGCCCCAAATCCACCAGAAACCAATGGATTAAGCAATATTTACAACCGAACAAACTTCTTCAATCAGTTACTAATCAGTTTACTGAGTCAGTCGCAGTGTGACAACACCTTTACAATTGTTGGATCTTGGTGCAGCACTTAACAGTGATCAGACTATGCTTTTGGAGGAGACATGTAAATTACTTTCATATCTGTGGTCATCTTCTGTTATGAACGACAGCTGAACTATCCAACATGAATTACGGTGGACCTCAGGGATCTGTCTTCGGCCTACAGGTTGTTTAGTTTTCACTTTGTGTTGCAACTTTTTGCCATACAATTCATAATCATAGCATCAGCTTTCACTGTTACGCTGATGATATGCATCTTTACATGCATGAAATGCACTTAAGCTTGAATGTCATATGATTTTTATACTTTTGAACTCTGGAAAAACTAAAACGCCAGTTAAAGGCCTTACCAGATACAAACACTTACACAATTAACATCATCTCTTGGTGATTCCGTAATTAGTCATACTGAAAGCGTTCAAAATTAACAATGTTCTGTTGTTCCGGGACCATAAAAATAGCTCCCTGGACACAGCAATACAAACACAAATTATCCAAGTTGCCTTGGATGACTTATGCTGTGATTTTGTGCTCGATAAATAAATTGAACGATATAATGGCTGGGACAACTCTGTGACAGTAGGAAAAAAAATGGCAAACCTAATTTCTAAGTAAGTGGTATATGCATAAACTGACCATATAAGGGAATCTAAATGTTACTCTATCACCTGAATTTAATAAATAACTAAGCAGCAAACAGGTTTTGACCTGGTGTTAATCTACACCATGATACAGCAGGTGTTACACAGTATGTGGTGGCTGTCACAATCTGTGACCTACCTTGTGGCTAATCCAAGCTAACCAACACTGTAGATTAGTAAGTCCCTTCGGCTGCTCCCTTGTTTGCACTCGGGGTCGCCACAGCAAATCCAAGATGGATCTGCATGTTGATTTGGCACAGGTTTTACGCCTGATGCAACTCCACATTACATGGAGAAATGTGGCAGGGGTG
This sequence comes from Thalassophryne amazonica, assembly GCF_902500255.1. Taxonomy (NCBI): domain Eukaryota; kingdom Metazoa; phylum Chordata; class Actinopteri; order Batrachoidiformes; family Batrachoididae; genus Thalassophryne; species Thalassophryne amazonica. Next base: position 58,996,965 of record NC_047107.1, on the reverse strand, counting down.
GGATTTGAACCCAGAACCTTCCGAACTGAAACCAAGCGCATTAACCACTTGGCCACCACCCCTGCTCCCTAACCAACACTGTAGATTACATAATCTAATGGGTCACCAAATACAGTGCAAATGCATTCTGTTATAGACAGACACTCTATTGAATAGACACGCTTAAGCAAAAGTGCTTAAGTTGCTGGAAAACCACCAGCACTAGTAAAAACACACAAGTCCCTAGCACAGGGGTCTAGGGCTGAAACGATTCATCGAGTAATTCGAATAATTCAATTACAAAAAATGTTCGAGGCAAATTCTTTGCCTCGAGGCTTCATTTAAAGATGTAGTACATACGCCAGGCCTGTATGTGGCACTGTAACGCTCCCACAAAAAACACAGAAGTCCATAGTGCTAATCAATGTAGCAGGCGATGCTACAAGTTTACAAAGCCACACACTGAGTAAAATAAAGCCTTTTAAGAGAAAGGGTCTGCACTGATCGTCTGAAATGGACTTATTGCACATTTAAAATGAAGCAGTGTGTTTGTATATTTAAAAATAAAAGAAAAAAGTTTTGCTCCACTTGCCGTTCTCCACCTCCGCAGATGAAGCGAAAGGACGCGCACTTTAAATGAGTCATGTTTAATGATTAAAAAAAAAAAGCTTTAATTCGGATTTGGTAAGAGTTTTTATCAACAAGCAGCTTTTGTGGAAACGCTGCAATCCACAGCCGTTTTTCAAAGGCTTTGTTATTCGCCAAGTATCCACAGAAAACAAAGAATTTGACTTGGTTTGACTCTGTATGGCATGTATAAATATACACTAAACACTGAATAAATCACAGTAATAAAATGTGCAAATGAAATATGCAATAAGAAGGGAAAAAAGAATGCACACTGAAGATTTCACAGACTGCCTGGGCTTATGGTTTGGCAAAGCTCTAAAATTCTTAATATGAAAAAATTAATAAACCGGCAAAACAGAGAGAGGGAACACCCTAAGCTTAAAAATCTGCATGATGGCACAGAAACATTGTGCCGCTGCTTTATGGAGAGCCCTGCCACTACTGATATTGTTTAAAAATACAAAAGTACTTTTTATCCGATTACTCGATTAATCAATAAAATAATCGATAGAATATTCGATTCCAAAAATATTCGATAGCTGCAGCCCTACAGGGGTCACCAACTCTGTTCCTGGAGAGCACCTGCCTTGTATGTTTTCCATTTGTGCCTACTCAAGCTACACCTAATTTTTTAAAAGTTGTATTTTCCAGCTCGTTATTGGCTGAGCACACCTGATAAGAGTTAAACCAGAAGAGTTAGAAACATCCAGGGCAGGGGCACTCCAGGAACAGGGTTTGTGACCCCTGCCCTAGAAGCAATCCCCAATACCCACAAAGGCAAAGGAAGATGCATCGTCAAACCACGACTCAAAGGCTATTCCATTTCATTTAATGTCATCTAGAGCTCTTTAAAGTAGCCTGCTTAGTTGATGTTTGATGCTATCTAATAATAGCATCAATGTGGTTGAAAATTATGTGCTTACTAATGTTATAAAATGTGACTCTGGACATATGAGAGGGAGCCAAGTGTGTGTGTGTGTGTGAGTGAGAGAGAGAGAGAAAGATGAGTGTTGTGTGCGAAAGGCAGGGATGCACATGTCTGCGCAACGTATTGAGAGGGGTAAGAGGGATGAAATAAATGTGCATAAGAATATTTAAATAAAGTAAGATTGTGTAAAAAAAAAATTAAATGCTCAGTGGGTTGATGTGTGGGTGGGTTGATGATGTAATCACAGTTAGTGAAACAAGGTTAAAAACTGTATTATGTAGAATAAAATGTATAGCAAAACAAACAAAATCTACAGTTTGGGGCAATGGTGGTTAAGTCTGAGACACTACAAGCAGAATTCAGGACAGCTGCAGAACAGCGAAAAAAAAAAAAAAAAGTTTAATTTTGAGGCCTGTGGACCCCACGGTCCTTTGATATACATTTTAAGGAGGTAACTAAGAATGGCCCTTTTCTTCAGGATAACATTACAATGATTTGACTGATCTTGTCTACGAGGGACACAGAGAGAGTGATTCATGTTTGTCTTCCAGAATTGATTACTGAGATTTATTTTCTGGCGTACCACATAGTAGGACATGTCTTCAAATTACTCAAAATACAGCTGCTAGATGTTTGACCCAAACTAGGAAATTCACTGGTTCCCTGTCCACAGGAGGGCTATTTTCAAGGTTTGCTTTCATTTCATAAAATAGTTAATGATTGTGCACCCCCTTATTTTGTAGAACATGTTGAGCCTTATGTGGTGTCACATGCCCTTAAGGGTTCGTAGTGCAGGCTTGCTGTGGCGAGTTTGCTCATCATGCTCATACTTTGTGGAATAATCAACCAGTTTTTGTTAGATTCTGTTAACTTTTAAATCTAATCTGGGGACGTTTCTCTTTTTTCCTGACGTGACCAGCAAAGTGGTCTTATTGTGTTAATGTCACATTTTATTAAGCAAGGCATACATTAAACTCTTTAAATGCCTGTTACACAGGGTCGGAGTCTGTTCACCAGGCCTTGTGCACAGCTGTCGCCAGGACCTTACAAGACCTGCTCCGTGTGCGCTCACAACCCGCACATGAAATATGAAGCTGTACCTGACTACCGCAGAAGAGTCGCCAAGGCTGGAGGATGCTCAAATACCACAAACTGCTCAAATTCAGCATACGAGGTCTATTAGAAAAGTATCCGACCTTATTTTTTTTTCAAAAACCATATCGATTTGAATCACGTGTGATTGCGTCAGACAAGCTTGAACCCTCGTGCGCATGCGTGAGTTTTTCCACGCCTGTCGGTTGCGTCATTCGCCTGTGAGCAGGGTTTGAGTGAGGAGTGGGCCACCCCCCTCGTCGTCGTTTCATTGTCAGGAAATGGCGGAATGATTTGGGCTTTTTTTCCCATCAGAATTTTTTCAGAAACTGTTAGACTGGCAGCTGGAAACCACTCGAAAAATTTATCTGGCTTTCAGTGACAATGTTACGGGCTTGGTAGAGAATAAGGAGTGTTACTGTCGCTTTAAGGACGGCCCCCAGCGGCTGTGTGGTGCGCCGCGCTCCGAAGCCGCCATCGACAGGCTGAACGACCATTTCATTTCTAAACGGATGGCTGTCTGGATCCGTGACGATCGTGTGCCATTTTTCTGGTTATCACAAGAGCTGGATATCAACCCTTTTCCGGCAGATTTCACTTTTAACAAGAGATTTTGTCATGGAAAGCAGAGCGGAGGCTTCGCGCGTCACGATGGATTCGCTACTAGAGCGAGACAAAACCACCTCCATTTTGGTCTCACAGGACGGCTTTGAGATGGCGTTCAGACAACTGTCGGTGGTTTTTCCATCCAGTGATTATCCGAGAAATTGTGGATGTGCCTGGACATGCCAAAACATGTCCCGTGAGGCTTCATCACGGCGTTGCTTTGCGCCATGCGGCACCGCCGCGACGCGCGGAATTCCTCCGCACGTCTGTCTCAATGTGCCGAAAAAGTGCTGATGTCCACGTCTTTTCACAATTCCTGTGCTAGTCAGGCGACATTCCGGATAAAACACAGCGTCCAATTTGGAAATGAACGGCAGATTCCACTGTTACAGGAGTTTTTGTCATGGAAAGAGGAGCGGACGCTGGACGCTTCACGCTTCGCGGCGGTGCCGCATGGCACGAAACAACGCCGTGATGAAGTCTCACGGGACATGTTCTGGCATGTCCAGGCACAGCCACAATTTCTCGGATAATCACTCGATGGAAAAACCACCGACAGCTGTCTGAACGCCATCTCAAAGCCGTCCTGTGAGACCAAAATGGAGGTGGTTTTGTCTCGCTCCAGTAGCGAATCCATCGTGACGTGCGAAGCCTCCGCTCGGCTTTCCATGACAAAATCTCTTGTTAAAAGTGAAATCTGACGGAAAATGGTTGATGTCCAGTTCTTCTGATAACCAGAGAAATGGCACACGATGGTCACGGATCCAGACAGCCATCCGTTTAGAAATGAAATGGTCGTTCAGCCTGGCTTCGGAGCGCGGCGCGCCACACAGCCGCTGGGGGCCGTCCTTAAAGCGACAGTAACACTCCTTATTCTCTACCAAGCCCGTAACATTTTCACCGAAAGCCAGATAAATTTTTCTAATGGTTTCCAGCTGCCTGTCTCTAACAGTTTCTGAAAAAATTCTGATGGAAAAAAAGCCCAAATCATTCCGCCATTTCCTGGCAATGAAACAACGATGAGGGGGCTGGACCACTCCTCACTCAAAGCCTGCTCACAGGCGAATGACGGAACCGACAGGCGTGGAAAAACTCACGCATGCGCACGAGGGTTCAAGCTTGTCTGACGCAATCACACGATTCAAATCCATATGGTTTTTGAAAAAAATAATAAGGTCAGATACTTTTCTAATAGACCTCGTATATGTATATCAAAAAAGCAGCAGATCTCCGTGGAAATATAATGCCATCTGTGGCGCACCAACTTCATGGGAGACAACAAAGACACACAAGGGCAGCTGAAGCGGTTATACAGAAAGGTGTTCTCGCGGACTGAGGGCATTTTAACACGCACATCATCACAACTGCCACTCCTGTATGATGGGACCCTAAAGAGGGAATTTTAAATTGTTGTATTCATGTTGATTGACATTAAGATCTGTAGTGAAAGTGGAGAGCAGGATCAGACGACCAGAGACATGGACAAACGCTCTGGAGAGAAGGGGAATGAATGTCATTCAGAGCAAGACTGAGTACATGTGCGTGAATGAAAGAGTCCTGTTGCAGGAGCGATATGTGACCCAGGAATATCTACAAGAATGAAGGGGAACGTCTACAAGACAGCAGTGAGACCAGCTATGTTGTACGACTTAGAGACGTTAGCACTAACAAAAAGACAGGAGGCAGAACTGAAGATGTTGGAATTCTCTTCGGGAGTGATGAGAATTGACAGGATTATGAATTAACATATCAGAGGGACAGTACACATAGGACAGTTTGGAGACAAAGTCAGACAGGTGAAACTGAAATGGTTTGGACATATGCAGAGGAGGGACTCAGGGTATATAGGGAGAAGGATGCTGAACATTTAGCCAGCAGGCAGGGGGAGAAGAGGGATGCCAAAGAAGAGGTTTATGGATGTGCTGAAGGAGGACATGCAGGTGGTTGACATGGCAGAGGAAAATACAGAGGACAGGGTGAGATGGAAACGGGTGCTCTGCTGTGGAAACCCCTGAATGGGAACAGCCAAAAGAAGACCAAGTATTTATGTTAGCACTGTGGTAATGCTTGGTGTTTTAACCTTTTCTGTATTTTGACTGTATTTGTGTTTACAATTTGTTAAGCTGTTTGAATTTGTATCCTGAAAGTTCTAGATAAATAGCAATGATAATAATAATAAAAAAAAAAAAAATCAGAAGAATTTGTTTTTCAGAGGAACAGAAACTCCAGCACTGAACAATAGTGCGGGGTCAGATAAGGCTACATATAACAGACAATGCTCACAAAAACAGACAACATCAACAACCTGAAAAGATGGCCAATGTACAGCCAGACCCAGACGAGGTGACAGACAGATGACGAGGAAAGAGGATATCCGGCCAGACAGACAGCATGCTGTTGGATGGTGATTAGTTTAAATAATTGATGAAGACCATACAATCCCTCAGATGATCAAACCGTCATGGCTGCCAAGGTTCCTGTGGTGCGTTACTGATACCCAGCTGAGCTGTGCTGCCATAAACCCCATTAGATCAGCTTTCAGCTCAGTGCTTGTGCACATACACTCACTCTCTGCCTTACAGACCGATGAAATGAGAAAAGTGCCAATCGTCTCTGCCGGATCAACCTTCAGCAAATAAACTCCAGCACACATCAGAGGTGGCCTTGGATAATCCAATTATAAAGCATCCAACATCCACCACAAAATAGACTTCAATAATAGGTGGCCATCACTTTGGATGTTTGTCACAGTGGAAATGCACCCAAACGTACTCCTGCAATTAGGCAGCCACTATTCATTCAGGAGCATCTGCCAGGCTGGCAAACCTTTACGTAACACCTGAGATCAGAGCTAAACTTTGTATTCTACATCTTCTACTATCATCCACTCATTAGTACTGCTGCGTCAGCATTCTCACATTTACAGCCTTTATGAAAGCCTTAGTGGCCCTTCATCTTGTACTAATGAACACCTCTCAATCAGCCAACAACCTTCTTTTAATCTTAACCATCCACAGACCCAAGTAGGGATGGACGCATAAATGGTATTTCGTCATAGTTGGTAAAGGATCGGTCTACAGTATGGATGTTTACTACACCAGCTAACCAGTAAAGCAGCGAGTCATCTGGAAAACATGATGCTACGCTGTTTTGTTTTGCAATAAAAAAAAAAAAATACATGACTAAAACAGAAGAATGTGGTGCACACGACAAAGAGAATGTGGTCAAAAAGGCCAGTGTTAGATAGACATGGTTCGGACAGCAAGCAGAATATAATTTGCAACTGGTTCTGATCTTTTCTATAACTCAGTCACATGGAGGTGTGCAGCTGGTACATTCTGAGTGCTGGTCCCAAACCCAGGTAATTGAGTAGGGTTGCTTCTGGAAGGGCATCCAACCTGTTGTAAGTCCACAACACCCATGCAGGTCACAAATCTAAATTTTATACCAGATCCGTTGAGGCACGGGTTGACCGTGGGGAGGAGGAGAAGAGGAAGACGACTTTGAATGTTGGCCGTATGACTGGTAAAGGGAGAGAATTGGCTGATATGATGGAGAGGATAAAGGTAGACATATTGTGTGTACAAGAGACCAAGTGGAAGGGAAGTAAGAGGAGGACCATAGGAGGAGGCATCAAGTTGTTGTATCAACCTCAGTCTGAACAGGGTTTTAAGACACTCCAGACACTACATGCAATGTAAATGGATGCAGTATCCCACATGGGTGTTACGGTGCACTCCACAGTTTGCTCCTTCTAATGCAATTCAAATCTTGAATGAAGTTATCCACCTTATTCCTGAGGGTGCTGCTGCAGAAGTGATTATAGGTATGACTTCCTGTGAGACACCGGAAGTAGCAGTGAGCCATTGTTTTTGTAGCGGATTTCGTTTCCCGGACCGGTTTATTTTAAAGTTTATCGTTTTACTATTACGCAAATAACACCAGGGCTTGACATAAACCCCACAGGGCCAGTATAAGTTAGTGGCCCACAGTGTGGGAGCACTGACCCATGGTTTTGCGCGTGAGAGTTCATGATATTCCACCCTGAAATCCTGCAAATAAAACTGCCTATATAATATAAACCAATCCAGAAAAAAAACAAAACAAAACATAAAATAGTCTATGGACCATGAAGTAAAAAAAAAAAAAACAAACAAAAAAAACAACAGAATTTATCAGAGGGCATTCTCAAGTGTAAAAAAAATAAAGTGACTCCCATAAAATTTAGAGGGCATTTTTTAAGCAACCCTGAGAGTTGGTTAACTCAGTGAGAAATGCAAAATACAGATGTAGGTCCATATCAAAACTAAAACGTATGCCTTGTCTGGATTGGAGTTATAGATCTAAAAATTGAAAAAAAAAAAATTATGCTTGGCTCCTTTGCTAATGTTGTCACCGTGGGGTTTCCAAAAGGCAAGCTGGTTAGACTTTTAAACTAGCTTCAAAACAGCCACAAGCTACCAGGACCAAGCATATACTTTATTTACTTGTCAGCATACGATGGATAGGCCCTGCAGATTTAGCAGAAAACCTCATTTTTCTTTTGGTCATGACCAAGCCACGGCCATTTCTGTGGCCAGGTCGGGACAGAACCTCTCTTCCTCTTGTTTCTTTCATATAGCCTGTGTCTCTCCCTTAACTCATCATCACTAAGCTTCCTCTTCTGGCCAATTCCTTTAGCTGAACACTCTTTCCTGGTTCTTGTAGTTTACAAATATTAATTAATATGTTACATATTTCAATTCAAATTTCAAAGTGACCGTTAGATTTGCGTTTTGTTCATCTTCGTTTCCTGCAGCTTCCCGCGCATTTAAAGATGCTAACGAACACTGCCGAAGATCGGGGACAGAAACCGTCAAACGCACGTCCACGCATCCACATCATACATTTCAATGTGCACGAGATTCTGTAGGAGCATGGAGTAAACATGGGCCGATAACCGGTTTCATGGTATACCGTGGTATGAAAAAGCCACGGTATCAAAACCACTAAAATTTTCCGTTATACCGTCCCTACAGTATGAGTGGGTTATGAGAATTCTTGACAGGCAGAGCGGAGGCACCTGCTGCCGCCCTTCCCTCTAGTGCGCACCTCTGTCTCTGTTTATAAACAGGCAGCTAATGTTAGCTAGCTCTGCATCATAGCTGAAGGAGGCGAAGCCTGCACTGAACTTTTCCCTCCGTCTAAAAGGACCAAGTCGGCTTTTTCATTTTATTTTCTGCGGAATAGCCCTTCAAGCCAAAATTGGTGGCAACAAAGCACCGTAGCTGTAGCCTGTGTCGGATGCAGAGTGATTCAAAGGAATCCCGCAAAGGATTACATGGAAGGAGTAAACTTTATCCCATCATTGAAACCACTGAGAAGTACAAGCGGTGGACTTAGTCATGCTTGTGGTCGACCAAACGACCAAATTTCTCCCACAGACATGTCAAGAAGGACAAAAACATCTATTCCAAGCACTTTGTTGGTGAAGCTGGGCCAAGTATTGAGCATCCAGAGTTTCGGACCTTATTCCAGCCACGTTGCTCCCTAAGCAAGTCAATCAATCAATTCAATCAATCAATTTTATTTATATAGTGCCAAATCACAACAAACAGTTGCCCCAAGGCGCTTTATATTGTAAGGCAAAACCCCAACGGTCAAAATGACCCCCTGTGAGCAAGCACTTGGCGACAGTGGGAAGGAAAAACACCCTTTTAACATGAAGAAACCTCCAGCAGAACCAGGCTCAGGGAGGGGCAGTCTTCTGCTGGGACTGGCTGGGGCTGAAGGAGAGAACCAGGAAAAAGATATGCTGTGGAGGGGAGCAGAGATCAATCACTAATGATTAAATGCAGAGTGGTGCATACAGAGCAAAAAGAGAAGGAAACACTCAGTGCATCATGGGAACCCCCCAGCAGTCTAAGTCTATAGCAGCATAACTAAGGGATGGTTCAGGGTCACCTGATCCAGCCCTAACTATAAGCTTTAGCAAAAAGGAAAGTTTTAAGCCTAATCTTAAAAGTAGAGAGGGTGTCTGTCTCCCTGATCTGAATTGGGAGCTGGTTCCACAGGAGAGGAGCCTGAAAGCTGAAGGCTCTGCCTCCCATTCTACTCTTACAAACCATAGGAACTACAAGTAAGCCTGTAGTCTGAGAGCAAAGCGCTCTATTGGGGTGATATGGTACTATGAGGTCCCTAAGATAAGATGGGACCTGATTATTCAAAACCTTATAAGTAAGAAGAAGAATTTTAAATTCTATTCTAGAATTAACAGGAAGCCAATGAAGAGAGGTAAGTAAATCATATTTCTCACGGGGCAGAAGGTACACGTCTAAAAGAGTGACTATTATTTTGCTATTTTCTCTAAAGTTACCAGTTATCATACCGTCCAAATCTCATACCGGCCCATGCCTAGTATGGAGCGTGGTGCGAGACCAAAACAAACACGACTCTGACTTTTGATGACACGGAGATGTGAAGAAATTTGAGGTTGCCGCCGCAAAATATGGTAAAATAAATAGAATTTTGCATATTTTTGTAGTGGCCCGAGCGGGCCATCATGTGATAAATTGTACTGGCCTGTAGTGGGCCAAATCGGCGCTGGGCCAGCGGGCAAATGGCATGGGGTCTACCGTTTTTTAGGCAAAAATTATGGCCATCATTTCTGGAGCCATGTTCAAGGTAGAATATCTCAGCAAATAATGGACTTAGACACCTGAAATTTTCTGTGGCAGTCATGGACACCCAGACTTGGACTATAGTCAAACAACAGACATTGACACTAAACTGTGAAGTTTATGTATGCTCAAATTATGGAAGCCTATAAGCCTAGTAAAAGTGGAACCCTTGGGGAATCCCCCTGGCAGATCTATGTGCAAGCATTCTGGGGTGTACCATGAATCATATGAATGCAGTGTGTGCATACAATAAAAATGAAATTGTCATTTCCGCACTAGAAATACATTTGCAAGCACACAAATTAGCCATAATTGGATGCTTAAATTAACCAGGAAGGAGTTTCATAAAGAAGGCCATATTTAGAAAACAAAGTAGATATCAATACCTTCAAAATGGAATCAGTTTGAAGAGTTTTATTTACTGCCCACATGAGCTTTTCTTCTAATATTTGACCACAAAATGCTTTTTTTTCAGATTTCAGAGGTTTCTCCCACAATAACTGTTTACCCCAGATATGCCAAATTTACATATTTCATAGCCAGCATAGCTGGCATTAAGGAGCCAAGAAATGGAAAGGCTTCTTTGAGTGTAATGGTATGCTTCAGTGTCTCAAACATGGATGCTCGTAATGGTCAATTTAATATTTTCCATAGTTTGAGCATACATAAACTTCACAGTGTGTCAATGTCTGTTGTTTGACTATAGTCCAAGTCTGGGTGTCCATGACAACTGCCACAGAAAATTTCAGGCCTCTAAGTCCATTATTTGCTGAGATATTCTACCTTGAACATGGCTCCAGAAATGATGGCCATAATTTTTGCCTAAAAAAACGGCAGACCCCATGCACACTAAATTGGCCATATCTCAGAAACTACTTGGCCTACAGGCCTCAAACTTCAGATTTGTTGTTCTGAATAGTCTGGGAATATTTGATGAAAATTTGAAGAAAATCTGAGACAAAGTGCATGAAGCCCTCGTTGAACTGACATGAAATGACCCATAAGTGATTACCTGTATTTTTAAGATTCAGATATTTGGGACAGAGCAGAACCTTCTTTTCAACAAATTCATCCTCCAATGTTGGAAGCAGATGTGAAAAGTAGAAATTCTGGAGGTGTTTCATGTGTCTGTAAAGACTGTCAAATGAAATGTCCAACTCCATGTGCAGGTGCTCAGATGGTGTCCACACAGCTAGCTGCAGACAGACACAGTGTCAACTGGCCCTAGAAGGATGTAAAAATATGGCTTAGAGATTATTTTAATGAAAGCTCACATGTATTCTGTCACATTAGTTCATACATTATAATTAACTAAAGTTACCCACCTGGAGATCTGCCTTGACCTGCGCTGCATTAACAACCTGCTGTTTGTATTCACCTGATGCTCAAACTCAAGCTCGGTGATCAGGGACTTTAAGGCTTTGTCTGGCCTCTAACTCTGCCTTAAGATAAATAAATTGTGTCCCAAGACCTCTTTTCTGTAGAACGAGACCAACCTTATTACTGTGCAGGTCCTGATACGTCTCAGAGCTTTTCAGATTGTTCATTGCCTCCTCATCTGAAGTGAGTTAAGAAAGTAGCTAAAAATGCTACCGTATGTTATCTTAGGCCACTTCTTCATGTTGTCCTCCCACCTCTCTATATTTGAGGACAACAGGATTGTAATGTCTCGTTTGAGCTGTGACAGCTGCTATGTCTCTAAGCCTCGTAGAAAGTGGATTCGTGTAAACAGTTAACATGTAAACAAACGCCGGTTCCGGTTCTTACCAGAAGTCTCGCCCATAACTCACGCAAAGCCTCATGGGGCTCGGAATAAGGTGGATAAAATTAATCCACGTGCACTATACAATGAAGAAGTCGTGCATTGCTTCAGCTTTTCCCCTGGTACTGCTACATGGCTGGTCCCAGTCTCCTTTGCTAGGGTGGAAAAGGAGACCGGAAATCAGCAGCAAGTTACTCCATTTCATTGGCTGAGAGCACTTTCCACCGAGTGCTTCTGATTGGCTGACACAGACACAAGGTATTTATAGCACTGGCATCTGACTGAACCAATCACATTTGGGTAGAACAGAAATACGTGACAAAATATATATATATATATATATATATATATATATATATATATATATATATATATATATATATATATATATACACATACACACACACACACACACACAAGGTCTTTTAGAAAACTATCCTACCTTTTTATTTTTTTTTAAAAACTATATGGATTTATCATTTTCCTGTGAGCAGGCCTTGAGTGGGATGTGGTCCCACCCTCTCGGCTGAATTCCTTTGTTTCACACGCTGCTCGAGACGGCGCGCGTTGCTTTATCAAAATTTTTTCTGGACCTGTGAGGAATATCCGAGTGGACACTATTCGAGAAATTAAGCTGGTTTTCGGTGAAAAGTTTAACGGCTGATGAGAGATTATGGGGTGTTTCTGTCGCTGTAAGGACTTCCCACGGAGCGGGAAGTCACGCAGCGCTTCCAGGTGCCGTCGTCGGCCTGTTTCGACCCGAAAACATCCTAATTTAAGGCTTAATTCACCCAGGACGTTGTGAGAGAACAGAGAAGATTCAGAAGAGGCCGGCATGAGGACTTTATGCGGACATTCCACTGTTTAAGGACATTTTTTAATGAAAGACGTGCGCAAATTCGCCGAGTCGTCACGTGTGCGCCGCGACAGGAAAAACACCTCCGTGTTGAAAACCATTTGCAAAATTCAGGTGGCTTTTGATGGCTTTCAACAAGTGAGTAACTGAGAAATTGTTTAACAGCTTGGGCATGTTCCAACTTGCCTGTTAAGGTTTCCAACTGAGGTGTTTTTCCTGTCGCGACCCCTCGCGGTCGGGTCCGGCCCGACATGCGACTCTGCCCGCACATTCTTTCATTACAAAATGTCCGTTAACAATGGAATGTCCGAATAAACTCCTCATGCCGACTTCTTCTGAAAGTTCTCTGTTCTCTGACGACTTCCTGGGTCAACAGAGCCTGAAATGTGGAAGTTTTCAACTTGAAACGGCGAGACGCTGCCGCCTCGAAGCACAGATCGCTGTCAGTCTGGTAGTGTCGTCCTTACGGCGACACTACCAGACCAAAATCTCTCATCAGCCGTTAAAATTTTTTACCGAAAACCAGCTGAATTTATCGAATGGTGTCCTCTCAGTTATGCCTTACAGTTTTGAAAAAATTTTGATCAAACAAAGCAGCAGTCTCTGAGCCATTCCTAAAAAAAAAATAAAAAAAAAAATCGACGAGAGGGTGGGCCACTCCTCAGTCAAAGACTGCCCACAGGCGAATGACGTAACCGACAGGCGTGAAAAAACTCTCGCATGCCCACGAGGGTTCAAGCATGTCTGATGTAATCACACGTGATTCAAATCCATATGGTTTTTGAAAAAAATAATAAGGTCGGATACTTTTCTAACAGACCTCGCATAATAAAATACTGACAGAAAATACCTGAATCTCAATGCTCTAATCAGATATTTTCATAAGTGTCTTTGTATAAATGTACCTTCTAGGGGTGCGCGGTATATGTGGTAGACAGTATAAATTATATAAATTTGGCCTACAGTAGAGATTTGGACTCTACCGACCAATTGCGATGATGCAAGCACAGAGACCACGGAACAGGAGGAGCTGGTTTAAAAAAACAAATCAAAACTCTGCGCTCTATACCAGTTTTTAAATTCTGTTAATAGGCCTACTATAACGTCAATTATGATTAATTATTTGTGCAATTTTTTGTGAATTTTATGGTCATATTAGGTGTACGTATTTGCAGGAAGCTGCAGTGAAATGTCTAATTTCTTCATTCAGCTCCATCTCAGGGGAGGAGAAGCGGAGAACATAAAATAAATAAATAAACACGACTTCCCATTTGTCATTGGTGGAAATGCACAATCTAAGCATGGCGTGTCCAACCAGTTGACCGGTCAATCGCGGCTGAGTTCCAGTCGATGGCATGAAAAAAAAAAAATCTGTCCCTAGACTCGAGAGGATTTAGTGCTGCTATAACAGACTGATGCAGCAGGTGGCAGCAATGCACCAACAAGGATGCCGGCTGCCGTTAAACACCAGAGTAACTCTTCTTCTATGGTGGATAAGGAAAATTGTCATTTTCATCTTGTATTATTTTTTTCATTTATTCAAATGGCAAAACCATCTGTCTTATCTGCAGTGTAAATGTGGCTTTACTGAAGAAAGGGAATTTGGAGCGGCATTTCAGACGATTCACGAGAAATGCGATGCTAACATCTAATGCTAACCCGGCTAAATCCCCTCTGCTCGCTCGAAAAGTCCAGGAATTGAAAAGTCGGCGAGCAGCACAATGATTCATGGTCCATAAATAAGAGTGATGAATGTGGCAAACAAGACTGCAGTGTTTTGTTCGGGCCAGGAGTCTGAGGACGCATTTATTCTGTTCAGAGCTGGAGGAGACACACATCTACTGCACACAGACGTTAGGTGGCTCAGCAGAGGTATGGTGGCTGCTGTATCACTGTATTACGTTACTAAGCCATATATATTGATTTATAACGCAAAGCTGTCAAAAGGGGTAATATATATAAGTGTAAAGATGACTGAATATATCAGAGCAGTAAACTGATCAGTCCACGTGAACACCACGCAGATCGCTGCTGCGTTCATTCACCATCGGAAATTACACTTGTTTGCTCGGATTTTTTTTTATCTGGTTGGGGGGGGGTTCTGCTTCACTGGGCTCAGGCACCTTATATAGGCCAGAATTAAACTTGTGTAGATATTTTTTATTTTTTTTTAAACCAAAAATAAAAACCACACAGGTGCCACAAGCAACTGCTGAGTTTGAAACAACAAAAACATCAAATGTCCTGTCATTTCTGACAGTACCTGAACGCAGCAGCGTTCTGTGTGAGGTTCACATGGACTGATCAGTTTACTGCTGTGATGATATATTCAGTCATCTTTACACTTATAGCTATTACCCCTTTTGACAGTTTGTTATAAATCAATATATATGTCTTAGTAACGTAATACAATTGATACAGCATCCACCACGGCACACAAGCGAGTTTTTTTCAGGACTCCTGCACACTCCTGCGATCTTTTCGGCTCCTGCGCGTCCTGCGCTTTTCAGTCCAGCCCTTTGTGGAACGAATATTACATGTGCTATCAAGCAGGTTGCAACATTGTGACCTGCAGAACTTTCCATACATGGACACAGAACTTAAGCACCAGGACAAAGACCGTGGAGCCTAAGAGTCCATATGATGATCATATGCAGAGCATCTTGTCAGAATTTGACAGGCGCTTCACTGACTTTGCCTCCAAAGAGCCTGTTGTCAGTTTTCTGTTTTTCATTTGGGGAAAATATAGATGTGGACTGCATATCGTCCAAAGTGGCATTACTCTTCAACCTGGATCATCACACTGAAAAATGACATTGAGCTCAAATCCAAAGCAACACTTGACATGAATGTCCAAATCTGGAATCTGAAATCTGGAGAGTGCCTGAGTGCCTGCTTACGGCTGCACTCAGCTCCTACTATCTGGACTATAAGAGACCAGCTTCCTCCTCTCAGGGCCAGAAGTCCCACGAAGGTAGGGAACAGCTTTTACAACTTGAGGCCAGTCCTAAACCTACTTGTGCTTATTCTTTTCCACCATGCACATTTACTTCAGTGATGCATTATTATTGTTAAAACCTGCAAGAAAATTGTGTCATTATATCATTGCACAATATATTGCGGATACGTTGTGGCGTTCCATATGGCTTGGTAGATCTCGATACACTGTCAACTTTAAAAGTAGATCTCGGGTCAAAGGTTGGGCACCCCTGATCTAAGCCAATCAGTATCACCAACCGACATGGGGTAGTGTCTGAGGACTTTCTGGACAAAACTCCACCAAAGGCCGACAAAAGTACTAACACTGCCTTCAGCTGAACGGAAGCAGGAATAACAAAGCGTGAGGTCATTCCAATGTCCAAAATTGCATGTCAAACACAAGTCAGTGAGGTCTTGTTTTGGACAGGAATTGTTTTTCTGATTGGCACAAATATAATTTGTGTGGCATCTTATTGCATGTACATAGTTGTATATAAAAAATAAAAAAAAACCACCTGAAGCATTTCCTGCATTTTAATGTAGTTGTAAACAACCTTTGTTTTGCTACATTTGTTCATGTTTTTGAAATTTAAAATTTATAGTTACATTCTAAGTTGTAAAAGTGGTGTTTGTGTTCATTTGCACTATTTTGCACCGTAGAGTGCCGAGTTTTAATTTTCAGTTTTGAGATCTACACAATAAATGTTCTCAAAATTACATTATATCTGTTTTTGTTTTTTGTTGTTTTTTTGTTTTTTTATCAATTTAGCTTTGCTAAGGTACTATATAACCCATTCATCTCCACTGTAATATTTATACTAAGTTTACATTGTGATATATACCGTTACCATGAAGGGATTCAATTTATACCTCAATATGAATCATATCGTCCAGCCCTAATACCTTCTTCAACCTCGTGTTTGTACTCTTCCAGCTTTGAGCCAGCAGTATGATAAAAACTCAACACACCCACTCACTGTGAATCATTTGAACAATGACCTGCTCACACATGGCCTCAATCAGATATTACACAGACTTTGTAATGGAGCTGGCAGGTTAAAGTCTATTTAACACCCAGTACAACTAATTTGGACAGTCACGTGCATGGGGTAAGTATACACTACCTGATCTTGGCAGATTTAAAGTTCATACGCCACATCTTTGCGGAAACCCCAGTATGACAACAGCAATAAAAGTACCAGCTATTTCCAAAGACCAACATTTTTATTACTGACATTTACAAAACAGTTATGAAAATCTGAAGGACAGCCAACAAACTTGAAAAATTTACTGGCTGTGTAGACCTTAAGCCAAAATCCCTAAATGCAGAGCCAGCCCAAGGCATAAGCAGACGAAGCAGCTGCATGGTGCCTTCAGGCCAGTAGCTCGCCCCCAAAGATTTTGAAATGTCACAGTGCAAATATAACAGCACTGTTAAGTCCCTAATGTTACATTAGTAAAGGTATCTGACATTTCAGGTAGTTCATGTTGCCAAAGACAAATTCACAATAACTTTCTAAAACACCAAATGATTGGTGTCACAAGACTTTTATTCTGAAAATCACAGCATCATTGTTACATGCGACTGAGTCTAACTTGATAGCAATGAGAAGCTGAGCTAAATCAATTCTTTGCTTAAAAAAAAAAGACCAGGTGAACACAAATTTTCCACAATTTGGACCAATTCTCAGTAAGTACTTTGAGACTCTCTTTCTGAGGAGGAATTTTACCAATCTTAGAGATCACTCATGCATGTTACAAGTATCCAGATGTCATTACAACCTGAGAAATAATTTCTTCAGTAAATGAGTCATGCACTTGTCACAGTTTGCCAGAATTCATTGCACCAGCACCCAGTATCAATTGTTTCAAGAATGTCTTTTTTTTTTTTACTTTGGAAATTGATTTAAGACATTTTGTAAACAGTGATAACAAGGTATTACAGGGTCTGAATGCCTCAAGGCACTTGAGAGAGAGAGAGAGAGAGAGAGACAGACCGCCCAGCAGGAGTCGCTGTGCATGTGATAGTCAATAGGCCTCACTCCCCCGATAGCCAAAGGATACCCTGCCCACTCAGGCTAGAGCGCGGGTTTTTCGCCGACTGTTCAAAGCGTTCGACTCCCATGCTGGAGATTGTGAATTCGCGTCCTGAGGGAGCTAGTGGGAGGAGTCACAACAAAAACAATGCAGACGAGAGAGAGTACAGCCACGACATGTGCTTTCACGTACAATGCATACATTTTCACACAAATACATTAACTGTGACTTAAGTAGTTTAGCAAAATAAAATCTTATCTCCTGGGCAGTGTGAAACCATACCACAGTTCATTAAAACATTCCACAGCATTCCACTCTGTGTGTACACACATACACACTAGGAATCACAATTTAGAATAAAATGCTTTTTATTGTCATTATACAATGTACAACGAGATTAAAAGCCAACTCCAAAATTAGTGCAGGCAAGTAAGAAAGAAAAGCAGCAATATCAAATAGTCAAAGTGTCTTTATTTGTCTCCCTAAGGAGAAATTTGCCTTGGACAGAGTCTGCTACACAACAACACATCCAGTACATAGCACCCATACATTAAAAACAACAACACAGTAAGTCAAAGGATAAAATATAAATACACAACATTATTAACATCTTTGTGCAAATTCCGCAATATACAAGGGCTGTCCATAAAGTATAGGTCCTTTTAATTTTTTTCAAAAACTATATGGATTTCATTCATATGTTTTTACGTCAGACATGCTTGAACCCTCGTGCGCATGCGTGAGTTTTTCCACGCCTGTCGTTGACGTCATTCGCCTGTGAGCACTCCTTGTGAGAGGAGTCGTCCAGCCCCTCGTCGGAATTCCTTTGTCTGAGAAGTTGCTGAGAGACTGGCGCTTTATTTGATCAAAATTTTTTCTAAACCTGTGAGACACATCGAAGTGGACACGGTTCGAAAAATTAAGCTGGTTTTCAGTGAAAATTTTAACGGCTGATGAGAGATTTTGAGGTGACACTGTCGCTTTAAGGACTTCCCACAGTGCAAGACGTCGCACAGCGCTCTCAGGCGGCGTCATCAGCCTGTTTCAAGCTGAAAACCTCCACATTTCAGGCTCTATTGATCCAGGACGTCGTGAGAGAACAGAGAAGTTTCAGAAGAAGTCGGTTTCAGCATTTTATCCGGATATTCCACTGTTAAAGGAGATTTGTTTTTAATGAAAGACGTGCGGACGGGTCCGCGCGTCGGGACGCAGCCGACGCGGAGCGGCGGCACAGGAAAAACACCTCCGTGTTGATAACCATTTGTAAAATCCAGGCGGCTTTTGATGGCTTTCAGTGGAGTGAGTATATGAGAAATTGTTTAACAGCTGGACATGTTCCAACTTGTCCTTAAGGCTTCCAACAGAGGTGTTTTTCCTGCGGTGGATTGTCGCGGCGGCTGCGAGCCGACGCACGGACCCGTCCGCACATCTTTCATTAAAAAAATCTCCTTTAACAGTGGAATATCCGGATAAAATGCTGAAACCGACTTCTTCTGAAACTTCTCTGTTCTCTCACGACGTCCTGGATCAATAGAGCCTGAAATGTGGAGGTTTTAAGCTTGAAACAGGCTGATAACGCCACCTGAGAGCGCTGCGCGACGTCTCGCACTGTGGGAAGTCCTTAAAGCGACAGTGTCACCTCAAAATCTCTCATCAGCCGTTAAAATTTTCACTGAAAACCAGCTTAATTTTTCGAACCATGTCCACTTCGATGTGTCTCACAGGTTTAGAAAAAATTTTGATCAAACAAAGCGCCAGTCTCTCAGCAACTTCTCAGACAAAGGAATTCCGACGAGGGGCTGGACGACTCCTCCCACAAGGAGTGCTCACAGGCGAATGACGTCACCGACAGGCGTGGAAAAACTCACACATGCGCACGAGGGTTCAAGCATGTCTGACGTAAAAACATATGAATGAAATCCATATAGTTTTTGAAAAAAATAAAAAGGACCTATACTTTATGGACAGACCTCGTATACCCTTAAGCTATCTTCCCTGAACTATCTGCTGATTTATGAGCTTCACTGATAATGGAATAAATGAATATTTATATCGATTATATTTACAAAGAGGAACCCTGTACCTCCTTCCTGAGTTAAGTAAAGTATATTCAGAGTGCAGAACATGAGACTCATCTGTTAAAATATTGTCAGCACATCTGAGAACTGCCTGTTCAAACAACTCTTGGGGAGTTACAGGTACCACCATACCCATGATTTTGCCAGCTATCTTAATCAGATTTAATATTTGAGTTTTTGATTTAACCATTAAATTACAAAACCAGCTAGTAATACCATACCGCAACACGGACTCAATCGTTGCTCTGTAGAAAATCAGCATAATATTCCTACATACACCAAACAGTCGGAGTCGACGAAGAAAGTGCAAATGCTGGTGGATTCGGGCACAAACGCTTGACACTTGCATGTGCCAGCTTAAGTTGTTATCGATATAAACCCCCAGATATTTACACGAATCCACCTGTTCAATGTTACGTCCATGTATGGTGACCACACTACGGTCTCCAACAGCCCGAGGGTCCACCAACATCTCCACTGTTTTATTAACATTAATCTGCAATTGATGAACATCACACCAGTTCACAAACCTGTCCACTCCAGATTTGTGACAACTTGAATTAGTACTAGTGTTTAGCAGACTAAGTATTACAGTGTCATCTGAAAATTTAACAACATACTGGTTTGGCTGATAGCTGATGCAAAAAAAATTTTCAAGGTCAAAGTCCTGTTAGAAGTGGCTTCTTATAAGCTCAATTATAATGCGTGTGCATGTAGATCTGGACGCAAGAGCGCGCGGGTGTCCATGTAGATCTGGACGCGAGAGCGCACGTGTAGATCTGGACATGAGCGCGCTAGTGGGTGTGGTTATGGAAGTGAACATGCGGGTGTGTAACGTGGAAGGGAACACACCCAGAGGATTTTCTTGGTGAGAAGACACCACAGAGCAAGGTTATTTGCCGTCTTCATCGTTGCAGCCACAATGAACAGCACCACAGTGGAGAGGACATAGTGGGCACACAAATGTAGTGAGGACGTATAACATCATGATCCCTGAGCTAGCCAGATTCTAGCCACATCTGTGTTGAGACATTGGCAAATTTAGCTCAAATCCGGCTCAAAGCAAGAGCCAAACAGAAATCAATCCATTTGAAGGCCAAACAGCGGATGCCACCCACTCTGTGCCGCTGGACGCTGCGTATATATAAAATAATTATTTTGTAAGGGATTAATCATTTTTTTTCCCTCAGAGTTTTGGCTGATGAAAACACCTCTAATCACTTCCGGAATCACAGAGGAACGTTTCAGCAGCAATTTTTTTTCCTCTCTCTCTTTCTCTGTCCTGTGCTTCATGAGGTGGAGAATGCAATTGGAACAGTCTAAAAGGTAATTATTTGTCATGTTTATATTGTAGTGGCTTGGTTAAACAGTTGCATGTTCATTCCTTCTCATGAGCACCTGTAAAAGTACGTTTATGATAGATTTAACATCTCATTATAATTGTTCAGATGAGCTGCGCTCTGATGCGGTGCGCTGACTCAATCCCTCGCACTCACACGCAGTTTTTTTTTAATTGTTTGTTCATTGTTCATTTGAAGTTCACGTAATTAATGCAAGAGAGATTTTGAACATTCCATTGTTCATTTGAAGGTCATGTAATTAATGCAAGAGAGATTTTGAACATTTCAAAATTTTCTTTGCACACTTGCACAAAGCTGCACACAGTTTACAACGGTTTACAAAGGTTTGCGACGAGTTTACTCTCCTACAAGGCAGATTGCATGCAAGTGCGCGGATCAAATTTGTGCAAGTATCAAGGCATCTTTACTCATTACTGATGCAATGATCTCTCATTCACCTCTGACCTGATACTCGTATTCATTTTAAATGGTTCCAAATCCTCTCCCATCTCTTTAAAACTATTTATGCAAATCAGAGACCTTGTCAGCTGATTAAAGGTGCAGTGACATGGGTCTGACTTTGATTCACACACTAGCACGACTTGTGTCATGCTGCAGAGTAAACTCTTTAAGTGGTGTAGACTGAACGTAGACTGAACAGCTGCACACAAGATGGCAAGAACGCACAACTGTTTTACCAAGCCATAACAATGTAAACATGACAAATAATTACCTTAGACTGCTCAAAATGCTTTATCCAGCTTGTTAGGCGCATGCGTTTGTGCGAACAGCACCAGCTGAAGCCTCCTCTGTGATTCAGGAAGCAATTAGAGGCGTTTTCAGTGGGCAATTTGCAGAGAAAATGATTAATCCACCACAAAATAATTATTTTATATACACAGCGTCCAGCGCAGAGCGCGTGACAGCCAGTAGAACAAAGAACAGCATCCAGCTGGGAACACAGCGGGTGGGATTGTCACAGCTATGGACGTGCTAGTGCGTGAATCAAAGACATGCTCGTGTCACTGCACCTTTAAGGCCCCCTGACACGAGCATGTCTTTGATTCGCACACTAGCATGCAAATCGTCGTAACGATCCCAACTGCTGTCATCACAGGTGGACGTCATTCTTTGTTCTACTGGCTGCCACGCGCTCTGCGCTGGACGCTGTGTATATAAAATAATTATTTTGTGTTGGATTAATCATTTTCTCTGCAAACTGACTGTTGAAAATGGCTGTAATCACTTCCTGAATCACAGAGGACCGCTCCAGCTTCAGCTGTTCTGCAGCTGTAGAAAGCATTTTGAGACGTCTAAAAAGGTAATTATTTCTCGTTTACATTGTCATGGTTTGGTAAAACAGTTGTGTGTTCTTTCCTTCTTGTGTGGAGCTGTTAAAACATGTTTATGAGGGATTTAACTTCTTGTTATAATCATTCAGACGAGCTGCGCTCTGATGCGATGCACTGACACACGCACTCACTTGCAGTGTTTTTTAATTGTTTGCGTAATGTCATAAAATCTCCAACATGTAATTAAAGCATGACGGAGATTTTGAACATTTCAAAATTTTCTTTGCGCACTTGCATGAAGCTGCACACAGTTTCCAACGATTTCCAATGAGTCTGAGATGAGTTTATGCTCGTGCATGGCAGAGTGCGTGCAAGTGCGCGGATCAAATTCGTGCAAGTGTCAAGGCACCTTTATTCATTAATAATGCAATGATCTCTCGTTCACCTCTGACCTGATATTCATCTTCATTTTAAATGGTTCCAAATTCTTTTAAAGAGATGGGATCTGTTTTAAATACTATTTATGCAAATCAGAGTCCTTGTCAGCTGATTTAGGCTCATTTTGGGCCACTGTCTTGAGCCCCTTTCACACCGGGCCTGCTTCAAGTTGCATATGCTACGTATCTAGTAACAGGAATGTCTGCGGCAGTTGCATGGAACGGGGGGTAGAAGCTTGCGGAGGTGAGAGCACAGAGGAGCTGCAGCCAGACTGTAATGAGCAGGTGTGCGCTCTGATTTCTCTTCTAGTTTATATTTCTTCTTGTGCAGCACTGCAGGTGTGTGCTCTGATTTCTGTTCTAGGTTCTTCCTGTGACCACGGAGCTGCAGCCGGTGATCCGTCCGTGAGTGGATGTGGCAATGTCCTCCGTCAGGACACTGGATGTGGACATGTCCTCTACCTGGCGATCGGTCTGTAAGCAGGAGTTGATGGAGTTTATTTAACATAATAGTGAGAGAACTCATGAGGAGGTGAGAGCGCCGAGGAGCTGCAGCCAGGCTGTGTGATTTATAGCTCAGCAACAATGGAGCACATCAATAATCATAAATTGGCATTGGGTAGTGTTTTATTGTGTGGGTGTGGCACCCAGTCGTGTTAAGTACCATTACACTGCCTCAACTTGTGTGAAAACTACTTCCTTTCTGCATCCAGTGCTCTACGCTGAAAATCTGCGAAAAAATTAAATGTTTAATTTTTTGCGCTGCCCTTTGGGTCCCTCACACTACTGTGGCATTGAGGCTGCACAAACTCAGTGCTAGGTTGCATAAACTTGGCGTCTTCATGACGCCGCATGATGCAACTCGAAGCAGGTCCGGTGTGAAAGGGGCTTTAGACTGGGAAGGGTGCTCCATAGTTAAGAGGATTACCCAGAATTCCCCCATGAGGTGCTTTCTCACTCCATGCCAAGTCCTTTCATACATCAATCGCCCGTTCTTTCGCTCCCTCCTCCTTCCATCTTCTAGTGTGTATCTTTGTCCTTCCGTCAAACAAACATTCTCACCATCCCCCTTTTCTCTGGTCAACACTTTACAGTTCATCCACAAATCATATACGCCGTCACCAGCACGCCACGGTAACAGAAGACTGGTTAAAAGACAAAATGCTTTTGCTTAATAAAAAGTATTTAGCAGACAGACATTAATCGTTAGCAGGAAGTCAGTTGACACTGTTGAGCGTGCTGTTGGTGGTGGGGAGAAGCGGGGGTGTCAAAGTTCACAACAACAAACTAGAGCTGGGGTTATCGCTCCCATGGGAGCTGCTTTCAGCTGACCTTAAAACCAGGAAGTGAAATAAAACTCTTCTCTATGAGGTGTCAAAGTCCACTGAACGCTCCATATTGACATGGAAATGAGGACAAAAAGTGGGGGTTGGGGGCAGCAGTGCTCTCCACAGGGGAATTCCTATGCGGGGCCAGTACAGAAAAGAAGGGGAGGAGGACTCAACACATTAGTTCCTATCAAAAAGAGGGGATAAACGAGGCCATTAAGGGCAGCTTTCTGTGGAGTGTAGTGGTTGGGCAGGCTGGTGAGGTGGGGGGGAGCAATAGCTGTTGACTAGGCTACACCACAACAACCTGTCAAAATGCCCCCCCGGTCTGTTGCACATCATCTTCACGTCAAGCACTGGCAAGTGCAGGCTTAATGCTGGTCACACACACACACACACACAGCATATTTATTTATGCACCATTTCTCGTTAAGCTTCATCAAAAGAAATAATAAATATTGACCCTCATGGCATTGTGCCTTAACAAGATGTAAAGATGTTCTCCAGTATTTATATTTTTAGTGCAGTGCCAGTTACCCCTAATTTTGGACAGTCTTTGATACTGTATAAGTGCAAGATTTGATTAAAGTTGTAGCTCTTAAAAACTCCGCAGATCTGCATAAAATTCTCACTATTAAGACTTTGCAGGTATGGAATTCTTCAAGCAGTATGTAGCCGCTCTAGACAGATTAAACCACCTCACCTGGGGGGCATCACTTAATGCATTGGACTGTTGGACTGGCTGTTTTTGTGCGTATGTGTGTGGGGGGGGGGGTCTTTTTTTTTTTTTAATGTCAGAAAAAAATAAAAATACATAAAATAATGCCCATTTAACCAAGAGACCAAATGTTTCCTTTGTGTCTGGCCAATATTCCAAAACTAAAAAGATCATTCTTTGGAGCTTCTAATTCAGAGAAAAACATAAAAATGTTTCATTTAAAAGGTTTGAATGAGAAAAGTGGTTGGCAGTTTTGCTTAATAAATGACATACTTGATTAAGAGTTTATCAATTCAGTTGAGTAATTTTCTGTCAAACATTGCAGTTTCGCTCTGATCACAGTCATCATTCCACTCTCGGACAGCAACAAACCATTATTTCATAGTTAATTGATTTTTGTTCTACAAAATATCAAGACAATTCTAAGAATACACGTTAATTTCCCTACACACATCAAATAAGCTCTTTATATTTGAGAAGCTGTAACCTCAAAACTCAGCATTTTACCTTGATGAATGATTTTACTTTCCTGTCATTCAACTAATCCTGTAAGCACAGACTCTGTAGTATTGATTCACTAACTTTGCTGTAGGCTGAGATCAGCTGTGCTGGTGTTCTGCACAGTATGCAACCAGGGACAAAAGCAGAAGTTATTTAACTCCCAAAACCGAAAAATTTCTGGAAAGGTGCTGTATGCACAAAACAAACACACAGAAATTTTCCCCAACTTTGGATGAGTAGCACACAACTCAGAAACTCAAGTTATATTCATCTCCCCTTTTATTGCTCAGTTGAAAACTGATCCAATCCATGACAAAAAAACCAACAAAAAAACAAAAAACAAAACACAATTTAATCTGAACCATGAGTTTTGTGATCTGTTGTGCCCCTAGTTTAGGGTTATAATATGATTCAGGTTAAATCTTTCCGATATACATAAAAAGCTTGGAAAATTGAAAAATACACAAGTTTCTGGAGCACAGCTTTCCACACTTCCGGAAGTCGTGCACAGTAGCAAAATGACAATATTCCCCAGGGCCAATTCCAGAATATTTCACATACACATACAGCACAGAGATTGATCGCAATGTGCCCAATTATGGAATTAATCAAAACTATATTCACAGGAAAAACACTGTGAAATGGAGCATCAGTAGGTGGTCCTGTTGTGTCCCATGTCCAATAAAGCAGGACTTGCGTTAAACTGTACAGTGGACTTTTTAAGTCAAATCCTCAAGGCTTGTGGCCCAAACCAAGCCTGTGAATTGGTGCCAGCACAGTGTGTTTCAGAGGCACGTCTGTGTTTCTGTTACCAATGTTTTGTTATGAGCAGTAGGTTTTGATTTTTAATACCAATGCTTGTGGCCAGCTGAAGGATACTTTGTCCTGTTTGGTTCTTGCATTTGAAACCAGAAAGAAAGGGCCCCCCAGGTCTACTTTCAGCTGTATGAGCAATCAACCCAAAACTTGGATGGAAGTGGAATACTCACTCAGAGCTGGGGAGTCCCAGAGATTAAATAACCTGCCAGAGCGGGGGGGTGTCCCTGAGATTAAACACCCAGTCAAACCTGGGGGTCCCAGAGAATAAACACCCAGTCAGAACTGGGGGTCCCAGAGATTAAACACCCAGCCAGAGCGGGGGGTCCCAGAGAATAAACACCCAGCCAGAGCGGGGGGGGGGTGTCCCTGAAATTAAACACAGCCAGAGCTGGGGGTCCCTGGGATTAAACAGTCAGAGCTGTGGGTCCCAGAGAATAAACACCCAGTCAGAGCTGGGGGGTCCCAGAGAATAAACACCCAGCCAGAGCGGGGGGGGGGGGGGGGGGGTGTCCCTGAAATTAAACACACAGCCAGAGCTGGTGGTCCCTGGGATTAAACAGTCAGAGCTGTGGGTCCCAGAGATTAAACACTCAGTCAGAGCTGGGGGTCCCAGAGATTAAACACTCACCCAGAGCTGGGGGTCCCAGAGAATAAACACTCACCCAGAGCTGGGGGTCCCAGAGAATAAACAGTCAGAGCTGTGGGTCCCAGAGATTAAACACTCACCCAGAGCTGGGGGTCCCAGAGAATAAACACTCAGTCAGAGCTGTGGGTACCTGAGATTAAACACCCAGTCAGAGCTGGGGGTCCCACAGATTAAACACTGCAGGTGTGAAACTGTGCTGTTTGGGTTTGAAGAATTTGGCCCCCGATTCAGACCTACAACTGATGACTTGAGTTGTCACAGCTGCTTCATTCCAACAGTGTGCAGGCACCTGTTGTGTCGTCGAACTTTAAAAAACAAAACAAACAGACACACACACATCCCGTTTAGTTTTGGCCATCTGGCACAAACGCACACAATCACTTGCAAAGTTTGGACGGAGCCGCACTTCCACGTACCTGTCCCATGTTCCTGTAGCCGTACTTGGCCGCTATCCGCTCGGCCACCTCGTGTCCCCCGGCTATCCTCACCGCCCAGTGGTTGGTGTAAATCCGAGCTTTGCACGGCGGAGACGCGAAGCCCAAACTGAGCGCCAGGACGCACAGCAAGCTCCTTCTCCAGGCGGCGTTACGCACCATCTTCCCCCACTTTTAAACAGACTCTCCTCCTCCTCCTCCGACCAGGCAAACAACCAAACTTCTCCTCTCGCCGACTAAGACTCTCATAGAAACCAAAGTGTCCTAAAAGACACGGAGAGAGAGGAGACGGAGCGGAGCCCCGGAGAGGAGCAAATCTACCTTATCCTCAAACCTCCGCTTTCCACATGGGAGAGTTGGAAGTTTGCGTTCCGTGTGCCCTCTCTCTGTTCCTCTCCTCCTTCTTCTTCTTCTTTTTTTCCACGGAGGAGGAGGAGGAGGAGGAAGTGTGCGTGTCTGCGCGCGCGTTTCCGTGGTGGTGCACGCTGCTCCTCTTAAATCTCTTTTCTCGGATGTTGGTCGTTCAGCTCATCAGGCTTTCTTTCATGTGGCGAAATGGCTCCAGCGCCTCCTCACAAATAAGCAGCAGACACTCCGCCGGAGAGTAAAACAACTCCCGCCGCCCGCGGGCCTCCCCCCGCCGAGCTCCGCTGGGTCTTAAAGACACTCCGTCCAGCAGCACACGGCGCAGCGGGGTCAAAGCCAGGGTCAGGGGGCCGCCGGGGACACCACCATCCAGGTGAAAAAAATAGTAACACACTTTAAAATCAGCTGTGCAGAATTGATCTCAAATAATCACATATTTGCTCCCCTGGTGGTTCGTCGTGCTGCCCCAGTGGCTCTGGTGGCTGCCCTTCCTGGCCCCTGTGCCCTTCCACTGCCCTTTTTCTCCTGGTTTGTCTTGGGGCCCTGCGTCCTGGACCCATTTCTGTCGTTGCCTGCGCCCAACCATATGGCTTCTGATGTGCCAGAGTGGTCCAAGTCATATGGTCAGGTTCTGTCCTTTTGTCTTGGCCCAACACACCAGCCACAGTAGTGATCTGGGTCTCTGTGCGTGAATGGTTGTGTGTTTGTGGCCGTCACCACAATTCGGTTTTGGGTGCTTTCAAGGGGATCAAGACTCTAGTGGCCTAGATTAGGGTATGGATGCTCACTAATTAGACAACAGACTGTTGCTGTCACTGTTTGTTCATGTGTGCTTGTTTGTCCTGGAAAAAAATAAAAAAATAAAAATTCAGTAGGAGAATTCAATGTAACGTTATTTTCAGAGATATCCTGCTGCTGAAGAAGCCTGGCTGTTAACACAGCTAACTTGTGACTGCCGTAATAAATTGTGTTTATATACCAATGTGCATGTTTTAGCAATCAGTATCAGACAGCGGAGGAGTGCATCATTTACAGATGTACAAATAGGGACACAGACACATATACAGGCCTGAAGTTTGACAAAATTTAAAGGAGTGAAGACAGGAGAAAACAGGAGGATGGATCCAAATCATGCAAAAACATTGGGAAGTAGGTGACGAAGGAGGAGTATGTGTTTGTAGTAATGACTTCATCAAAGGTAAGTTTCTATCACAAATGCTGTAGTTTAGCGGCAAAGTGGCTTAGTGGTTAGCAACGTTGTTTTACAGCGAGAAGGCCATGGGATGAGTTCCCACCTGGTCCTTTCTGTGTGGAGTTTGGATGCCTCTCCCCATGTTCGCATTTGCACCCCTCCGGCTTCCTCCCGCTTCCAAAGACTTGCAGTTGAATTAGTGACTCTAAACTGACAGTAGGTGTGTATGTGTTTGTCTGTCTACATGTGGCCCTGCAATCGACTGGCATCCTGTCCAGGGTGTACTCCTGGTAACACCTGCCGGTATAGGCTCCAGCCCCATATGTGCTTCCACCTTTGTAATTTCTCACCATTTTGCTGAATAAATTTGGATTCAAGATCAAATATGTGGTAGATTTGTCCAAATTTCAAACTCAGCCAGTTTGTCAAGTCACTGCTCCATTTCGCCGTTGGAATTTTGTATTGATCAGGAAGACTTTTCAGTTTCTTACCACACCTCAGTGTGGTGAAGTAGTTTTGCTGAGCTTCCACGTCGAATGCTGTCACATATCTTGAAGCATCAGACATAATTTTGTCCCTAACAAGAATGTTGGCAGGTTTATAATTCAAATGCTAACAACAATGGTGCATTTGGCCATTCTGTTCATGCATGGCATCATTTTCAGGACCCCATTATTCTCCTGTGGCCATATGTACAGGATCATATGATAGAAAAAATAATTTATTCCCATTTTTCAATTAAACCCATTTTATCATTAATTAATTATGGTAACCAATTAAGCCACTGCTTCTTTGTATCAAAAGGTCTCACCTGAGGTGGTTCGGGCATCTGGTGAGGATGCTCCCTGGTCAACTCCAGAGGTCTTCTAGACACATCCAACTGGGAAGAGGCCCCAGGGAAGACCCAGGACATGTTGGGGGGATTACATTTCCCAACTTCGTTGGGAATGCCTCTGAATCCCCTGAGTTACAGGATTTGGCCCAGGGTAGGGAAGTGTGGGGTGAGCTGTTTAGTCTACTGCCACCACAACCGGATAAGTGGCAGAAAATGAATGAATGATCTATTCTAAACAGTGTTCATGAACATTTTTTGGAACTTTTGCAATACTTGTGTTTGAGACCATTGTTCCAGAATCCTTATCAAAATGGGAAGTTGTGTGCCTGGGCTGGATGCTGGATGGAGCTGCATTACGGACATCACCAACATGTTAGGAAACCTTTTGGATGGGTTATCCCCCGTCTCCTGAATAATCCCCCCATTTCCTGAATAATCAGGAATGCAAATGAATGAAGTATGATTGCAATGTTTCAATTCATCAACAAGCGTTTTTAATAATTTTTAGCAAAGCAAAAGTTGCATTATTTTTCACTTCGTTTCACTTCATTGTAATTTTCTCTAATGTCACAAGACCCATTTAAACAATGATTAAATGCCCCTTAAAACCCCAGGTATTTGCAGAGTGGTGGGAGAGTATAGGTTGTGTCAGAAGGGCATCTGGTGTAAAATTTGTGACAAATACCAATGTGGATCTGAACCGGATCGCCTCTGAAACAGATCTGTCGTGTTGACCCTGAGCAAAGTAAGTAAATAATCTGTTAATATTTTTGTAGTTGTCTTGTTCCTCGTCATTAAATGAGTGGATTTATCTTTACTTTTATTCCTGCTGTTTTCATCCTTTTTTCTGGATGTTTTTCTTTTTTTCCAAGGACATCACTGGAAATAAGTATTTTTGCTTTTATGTATAATCCTCTGCCATAAATCATACCAACTCAAATACTCCCTGTCATAATAAAAAAGTACATCAGCACTCCTTTCATATCAAAATGAAATTCCTCTTCATACAAACTAATAAAACAAGATATGCTGTATTAAAATTCTTTGATTCTGCCAATTCTTTGATGTGCAAATGAAACACACATTTGGCCACTAGATGTCACTGATGCATGAGGCTCCAACTGATCCATAAGACTGAATCTTTTTCTGAATCAGTGGTTTTATTTGATCTATCAAATATTTCATTTTGACATCACAAGACAGTGCATTCAGCCAAATTTCCCCACAGGGACCAATGAATCTAATCTAATCTAATATAATATAATCTAGCCAAATCATTACTTTGTCTGTTTGGGGCGCTGTATGTTTCAGCCACTAGATGCTTAAAGAACTTGTCTTCAGTGATAGTTCTGGATAAAACATGTTAAATTAAGCTTTACTTTAATTTCGGTCAGGTTCAGTGAACTTTATGGTTCAGGAAGAAAGTCTTTTATTGTGATTAAGTGCGCTGTCAAAAACAAAGATCTTAATAAGCAAGAAGATTAGGTCAAGTCAGATCAGGTCTTGGAGCATGCACTGGTGCTGTGTAGACATATCCACCACACCATGGGTCCTGGATGGCAACCACCCACACAGACAAAAGATCCATCCTCACCTCTCTAAAGTAGCTATCTATCTGTCACAGGTAGGTGAAACACAGGTGTCCCCTTGGTCTTCTCCAGTTCCTCAGGTCCTCAACACTGAGGCACCAGTATGCAGGTTCATGCCCAGAGAAATGCGCCACATGTCCAGAATGTCATAGCTGTTTTTCCCTCACAGTGCAAATGATACTCCTCATCTAAGTTTCTAGACACAAAGTCTATGTCTGGTATTATGTTTTGCAGAGGTCAAAACATAATACCAACAACCTCATGTGTGTGAGCTGCATGACATAAACAATCTGACACAGGGGCCTGGCACCCAGTAGATATCTCACTTTCATCTTCTGGTCTAAGCACCCACATCATTGATGCTGTTAGCACTGATGAACTACAGTGGTAATGGCCAGATCAAAGGTGGTTCTTCATCTGCCAAGTGACTGCAGGCCTTTGGCTGCAGTGAGGCTGGATACCCACTGAACACTCACAGTGTAGAATCACTAATGATCTCCTTACCAACATCTATGATATAGCAGCTCAAATGGGGCATACTGGATATTTTTTTTCCCACCTTGTCTTATCTCTATTGCTACTCTCCAGAGCACCAGAGTTAATGCCTCAGTGCAGAGCCTGAGGGATGCTATCAGGAGCGTCAGACAGGAACGGTTGGACACAAGTGCAGGACTCGACACAATAGCTCTGGTTGAGAAAGGCATTTACTGAGAAACTCAGTGGGGTTCAGTACACGATAAGGCAGTCCAAAACAAGCAAACAAAGCAGGATCATCAGGCAAAAGCGTGGTCGGTACAAACAGGCAGGTGGTCAGATACACAACGTGGAAACAGGATTTGGAAGATACATACAACTCAGAGCCAGAAGCGAGGGCACAAGGCACAACAATCGAGCGACTAACCAGTGCAACCAGTGAGACTTATATACACCTCGGTGATGAGGACAGGCAGAACGGACTGGTGTGGACAGGCTTCACCTGGCTGACATGGAAGGAGGGGTGGATCCTCAACAACCTGGGCAACTGAAGGCGGACTGAAACTGGGTTTATGATTTCGTGATAGGAAACGGACCAACAAACCTAAGAGCGAGCTTCCGCGGCTGACCACAGATGGGCAGGTGGCATGTTGAGAGCCAGACCTGTTGTCCAGGGCAATAATCTGGGGCTTGTGACCTCTTCCTGTCCGCTGCTACCTTGAAAGCTGCTGATGCTCACAGTAAGGCCCGACTGGCCCGCTCCCAGGTCCGTCGACAGCAGAGGATGAGGGACAAAGCCGAAGGCACACGCGAGGTTAAGGCTGCAGAAGAAAACAGAGGAGGTTGAAAACCATGAGTCACGTGGAACGGGGAGTAGCCCGTGGATGTAGAGGGCAAACAATTATGAGCAAGTTCAATCCAAACTAGCTGGGAGGACCTGGAGGCTGGGTGCTGTGAGGCAAGGATCCGCAGACCCTTTTCCAACTCCTGATTGACTCTCTCTGACTGTTCGTTTGCCTGTGGATGGTAACCAGAAGTGAGACTGGAAGAGACCCCCAGCAGACGACAAAACTCCCTCCAGAACTGAGAAATAAACTGTGGCCCTCGGTCAGAAACAATGTCCTGTGGAAACCCGTGCAATCTAAAAACGTGGGCTAATAATGCTTCGGCGGTTTCTTTGGCAGATGGTAACTTCGGAAGCAGCACAAAATGTGCCATCTTGGAAAGTTGATCGACTACCGTTAGTATGACTGTGTTACCCTGAGATGGCCGTAAACCTGTAACAAAATCCACAGAAATGTGTGACCATGGTCATGTCGGGATGGGTAACGGGTGGAGTTTACCGGAAGGTGGTTGGGTGGATGACTTATACATGGTACATGTCTGACATGCCCTGAGGTAATCCTTCACATCAGAGAGCAGCCAAGGCCACCAAAACCTCTCCTGGATTATACGTGCAGTGTTCTTTATCCCTGGATGGCAAGCAAAACGACTTTCATGTCCCCAACGAATGACTTCCCCCCGTAGTGAGTTCAGCACGAACATTTTCCCCGGTGGACAATCGGGAGGTGTGGGAACGTGAAGTGTCGCAGACCGTACCCTAGTCTCGATGTCCCAGGTGATTGCAGAGATGAAGCACGCTGCGGGCAAGATTGTACTGGGTACTGTTGGTGCTTCTGATGGGTCTTCGCGTCGAGACAGAGCATCCGGTTTGCCGTTTTTCGAACCAGGACGGTAAGACAGGGTGAAGTTAAAGTGACTGAAAAAGATTGACCATCTGGCTTGGCGAGAATTGAGTCATTTGGCCGAACGCAAGTATTCAAGGTTTTTATGATCGGTCCACACTAAGAATGGTACTTGTACCCCTTCCAGCCAATGGCGCCACTCCTCCAAGGCCACTTTCACTGCCAACAGTTCGCTGTCACCAATGTGGTAATTTCGTTCGGCCGGAGACAACTTCCTGGACAAATATGCACAAGGATGTAACTTTCCATCTGCTGGATTAATTTGGGACAGAACGGCTCCGACACCAATGTTGGAGGTGTCTACCTCGACCATGAACTGTCGGGCGGGGTCAGGGAGGAGCAGAACTGGGGCCGCAGTGAAGCGCTTCTTTAGGACCTGAAATGCCTCTTCACACTCCGGTGACCAGTGAAAGGTCTGGAGGGATGAGGTGACTCTATGCAATGGAGCAGCAATAGTGCTGAAATTTCGAATTAACTTACGGTAAAAATTCGCAAAGCCTAAAAATCTTTGGACTTCCTTACGACTCTTCGGGGTTGCCCAATCACAAACTGCAGCTATTTTTCCCGGATCCATTTGGATTTTACCTGGAGCAATTACGAACCCCAAAAACAAGATTGAGGATTTATGGAATTCACATTTTTCTGCTTTTACAAATAACTGGTTCCTCAACAGCGTCTCGAGAACTATGTGCACATGCTGTGTGTGTGTGTGTGTGTGTGTGTGTGTGTGTGTGTGTGTGTGTGTGTGTGTGTGTGCGTGCGTGCGTGTGTGTGTGTGTGTGTGTGTCTTCATTGGCGGAAAAGATCAAAATATCATCCAGATACACAAAATACAAACTTATTTAGAAACTCACGTAGAACGTCAGGAACGGTTGGACACAAGTGCAGGACTCGACACAATAGCTCTGGTTGAGAAAGGCATTTACTGAGAAACTCAGTGGGGTTCTGTACACGATAAGGCAGTCCAAAACAAGCAAACAAAGCAGGATCATCAGGCAAAAGTGTGGTTGATACAAACAGGCAGGTGGTCAGATACACAACGTGGAAACAGGACTTGGAAGATACACACAACTCAGAGCCAGAAGCGAGGGCACAAGGCGCAACGATCGAGCGACTAACCGGTGCAACCAGTAAGACTTATATACACCTAGGTGATGAGCTGCTGATAGGAAACACCTGTGCAGAAGGATCCAGAAGTGGGTGTGGTTAAGACTGTGCCACACCCACCACCCAGCACCAAGAGACAGGGAAGGCACACAGAAGACAAAATCACCAAATAAATACTAACATAAAACATGGCAGAAGAAACGAGCAACCACAGAGCATGACAGATGCTTTACTCCAGGCATTTGCATTCATGACCAGATAGATTGGTAGATTGATGTCCACCTTGACCTTGGCCTGGTGCCAAGTGTGGCTTGCCTAGTCCCTTTTGTCAGAGGGGTGCAAGAGGGGTGCAGGAAGATGCTTTGCACATTACTTGTCATTCCTGGCAAGATGTTTGTGCCTGCAGCTCAACAGGAGTCAGAGCAGAGTGCACATGTGAACAAAGTCAGGTAACAATTAATGAATTGCTTCAAGTACCTTCAGCTAGATTTGAACATGCTATCACGCTTGGCCCTGCTGCCAGTGCTCTGAGTCCCTCAAAGTTTAGGTGTCCCTCCTTTCCACAGGGCTACCTCCAGTGGAGCCCCGCAAAGACTGCCTTTCAGGGAAGAAGGGATAGGCTGTCTGAAGGTGATGCACCTGCTACCCCCCACCCCCAATGTCTCCTAAAAGTCATGGGGTCATTTCTGACTCCCAAAGCCTGGGTATCAGTCATGTGTTACTGCAACAGCCCCATCACTGGTAGGTCATAATTTCTGACTCTTGGATACTAACAAGTTTATCTAAGGGATACAATATCCAGTTGTGGCATCAGCCCCCAAATTTCAGCAGCATCAGAATGGCTGTTGTCGTGACCCCCTAAGATATCTGGCTCAGGCAGGAAATTTCGGTCCTTCTACAGAAAGGTGCTATCAAGTTTATAGAAAGTCCACTTCAATCAAGAAGGTTCTCACTCACTCACTCATCTTCAACTGCTTACTCCAATTAAGGGTCATGGTGTTCTAGAGCCTATCCCAGCAGTCATAGGGGGTGAGGTGGGGTGCACCCTGTCTGTCTGTTGCAGGGCCACATATAGAGAAGCTAACACATTCACACCCACGCGCACACCTATGGACAATTTAAAGTGTCCTATCCGCCTAACCTGCATGTCTTTCTAAGTGGGAGGAAGTTGGAGCACCCAGAGGAAACCCACGCGAACACAAGGAGAGGCAGAACATGCAAACTCCACACAGAAAGGACACAGTGGGACTCAGTTCCATGACCTTGTTGCTTTGAAGTCACAATGCTAACCACTAAGCCACCATGATGCTCCAAGAAGATTGTATTCAACATAATACCATTCAGGTATTGTGTCAAGACTTTGTGTCCATCCATCTGTCTGTGCTCAGCATAAGTCCAGTCCTATTACTGCCAGAGTCTTCAAATTCACAGGGAACATTCCTGAGACACAGACCTTGGACAAGTTCAACAATGGCTAACCATGACCTATTCTAAAGATCACATTCTTTCTACACACTCAGCATAAGTCCATTCCTATTACTGCCAGGGTCCTATTTCTGATAGGAAATCACATGTACATAAGTATTCACAGCCTTTGCCATGAAGCTCAAAACTGAGCTCAGGTGCATCCTGTTTCCACTGATAATCCTTAAGATATTTCGACAGCTCCACCTGGGGTAAATTCAGTTGATCAGACATGATTTGGAAAGGCGCACACACACACACACACACACACACACACACACACACACACACACACACACACACACACACACACACACACACACACACACACACACACACACACACACACACACACACACACACACACACACACACACACACACACCTATCTACATATAAGATCCCACAATTGAGAGTGCATGTTAGAGCACAAAACAAGCATGACGTTAAAGGAATTGTCTGTAGACCTCTGAGACAGGATCATCTTGAGGTACAATCTGGGGAAGGGTACAGAAATATTTCTGCTGCTTTGAAGGTCAGAATGAGCACAGTGGCATCCATCATTCATAAATGGAAGAAGTTCTGATCCACCAAGACTCTTCCTAGAGTTGGTCATCTGTCTAAACTGAGCGATTGAGGGAGAAGGGCCTTAGTCAGGGAGGTGACCAAGAACCTGATGGTCACTCTGTCAGAGCTCCAGCATTCCTCTGTGGAGAGAGGAGAACCTTCCAGAGAGTAGAGTGGCCAGACGGAAGTCACTTCTTAGTTAAAGGCACATGGCAGCCCACCTGGAGTTTGCCAAAAGGCACCTGAAGGACTCTCTGACCAAGAGAAACAAAATTCTATGGTCTGATGAGACAAAGATTGAATTATATGCCGTGAATGCCAGGTGTCATGTTTAGAGGAAACCAGGCACCATCCCTGCAGTGAAGCAGGGTGGTGGCAGCATCACACTGTGGGGATGTTTTTAAATGGCATGAACTGAGAGACAAGTCAGGATTGAGGGAAAGATGAATGCAGCAATATACAGAGACATCCTGGATGAAAACCTGCTCCAGAACGCGGTTGACCTCAGACTGGGTTGACGGTTCATTTTTCAGCAGGACAATGACCTTAAGCACACAGCCAAGATATCAAAGGAGTGACTTCAGGAAAACTCTGTGAATGTCCTTTAGTGGCCCTGCCAGAGCCCAGACCTGAATCCAATTGAACGTCTCTGGAGAGATCTGAAAATGGCTGTGCACCGATGCTCCCCATCCAACCTGATGAAGCTTGAGAGGTGCTGCAAAGAGGAATGTTAAGTAGCATAGCAAAATGTGGAAAAGGTGAAGCACTGTGAATACTTTCCAGATACACTGTATCACTCGCATCAGGAGGTAGCATTGACAGAGGGATCTCTTTCTTACTGGAGGATGGTTTCAACTGCTCCAATAAGGGGCACGTGGAACCCTCAACAGAAGTTCCAGCACATATGTATGCAACCATAGTATTGCTCTCTGTCTGTACTTCTCCAGTATTTGCAAATGTTGCTGGACAAGGGACTCTCAGGCTCTACCAATACGTGTACATTACTGCTGGTGGATATAATTGAACTATAGGGTCAAACTCTATAGTGGGCCATTTTCTGGAAAGGTGCTCTCCATTTATGCCCCCTCACATTGTACAGATGCCTCATGGGACTTACTTGTTGTCTTTGCAGCTTTAAGCTCCTTACCATTTGAATCCCTGGCTTCAGACGGCTGCCTCATAAGACTGCCTGTTTCCTGCCATGCCCTGACCATTGCCAGGGACTGTTTGCACTGAAACTTTGATGGATCTGGGGTTACCATGTGGCCTAATCACTATTTTGTCTCAGAGGTTTTCAGCTTTAAGGTCAGTTAGCCTACTATAAATTTCTCAGCTTTCATCCACCAGCAAGGAGCAGAAGTACTGCCAATCTACTTTTTCCTGTTCCAGATCTGAGACAGTGCATAGAGGCATCACCTGGGTTCCATACATCTGTTGTTTCTTGTAGAGGACACAGGAAGGGTTGTGCTATGTCTAAACAGAGTCTCTAACACTGTCAATAATATATCATTGGGGTCTGGACCCCTGTGAAATGTTATTCGACCAGACGCCACCTCCTGGGGTGCTTTGAAGGGTGTTGCACCAAGTGACATCTGTGCTGCAACTGTGTGGCCTTGTTTGTGTACCTTTGCTTGCTTCTTCAGAGTTAATGTGATTGCTCCTCATGCTGTGTTGACAACAGTCTTGTCTGATCCACCAGTCTGTAACTGAAGCATGGTGAGTCTTCATAATCATGTTGATAGGTCATCCAGGTGTTATACGAGGTGTGTCCAAAAAGTAACAGAGCTTTTTATTTTTTTCAAAAACTATATGGATTTGAATCATGTGTGATTGCATCAGCCAAGCGTGAACCTTCGTGCGCATGCGTGAGTTTTTTCACGCCTGTCGGTTGCGTCATTCGCCTGTGGGCAGGCTTTGAGTGAGCACTGGTCCACCCCCCTTGTCAGATTTCTTTTGTCTGGGAAATGGCTGAGAGACTGCCGCTTTGCTCCATGAAATTTTTTTCAGAAACTGTTAGAGACAGCCAATTGGAAACCATTCGAAAGATTCAGATGGATATCGGTGAAGATTCTGTCGGCGTCACGTGGATTAAGGACTGTTAAAACCTTTTTAAAGACGGCCCACAACGGCGGAGGGCGCGCGGCGCACTGAGAGGCCATCGACAGGCTGGAACGACCAGATCATTTCTAAACTGAACGCTGTGTTGATCTGGGACATCGTGTGACTACCACAGAAATGGCAAGAGAGCTGGACATCGCACTTTTGTAGCACATTCCACTGTTACAGGAGATTTTGTAATGAAAGACGTGCGGAGGATTTCGCGCGTCGGCACGGAGCCTCTCATGGCGCGCAACAAAAAAACACCTCCGTCTTGGAAGTCTCACAGGACATGTTGTGGCATGTCCTGTGAGACATGCCACAACATGTCCTGTCCAGAATACAATTGTTCTGTCTGAGTTATTTTCATTAGTTATTTTCATTAGTTACTTCATCCAAACCATCAACATGTTTATTAGACCCCATTCCTACAAGGCTGCTCAAGGAAGCCCTACCATTATTTAATGCTTCGATCTTAAATATGATCAATCTATCTTTGTTAGTTGGCTATGTACCACAGGCTTTTAAGGTGGCAGTAATTAAACCATTACTTAAAAAGCCATCACTTGACCCAGCTATCTTAGCTAATTATAGGCCAATCTCCAACCTTCCTTTTCTCTCAAAAATTCTTGAAAGGGTAGTTGTAAAACAGCTAACTGATCATCTGCAGAGGAATGGTCTATTTGAAGAGTTTCAGTCAGGTTTTAGAATTCATCATAGTACAGAAACAGCATTAGTGAAGGTTACAAATGATCTTCTTATGGCCTCGGACAGTGGACTCATCTCTGTGCTTGTTCTGTTAGACCTCAGTGCTGCTTTTGATACTGTTGACCATAAAATTTTATTACAGAGATTAGAGCATGCCATAGGTATTAAAGGCACTGCGCTGCGGTGGTTTGAATCATATTTGTCTAATAGATTACAGTTTGTTCATGTAAATGGGGAATCTTCTTCACAGACTAAAGATAATTATGGAGTTCCACAAGGTTCTGTGCTAGGACCAATTTTATTCACTTTATACATGCTTCCCTTAGGCAGTATTATTAGACGGTATTGCTTAAATTTTCATTGTTACGCAGATGATACCCAGCTTTATCTATCCATGAAGCCAGAGGACACACACCAATTAGCTAAACTGCAGGATTGTCTTACAGACATAAAGACATGGATGACCTCTAATTTCCTGCTTTTAAACTCAGATAAAACTGAAGTTATTGTACTTGGCCCCACAAATCTTAGAAACATGGTGTCTAACCAGATCCTTACTCTGGATGGCATTACCCTGACCTCTAGTAATACTGTGAGAAATCTTGGAGTCATTTTTGATCAGGATATGTCATTCAAAGCGCATATTAAACAAATATGTAGGACTGCTTTTTTGCATTTACGCAATATCTCTAAAATCAGAAAGGTCTTGTCTCAGAGTGATGCTGAAAAACTAATTCATGCATTTATTTCCTCTAGGCTGGACTATTGTAATTCATTATTATCAGGTTGTCCTAAAAGTTCCCTAAAAAGCCTTCAGTTAATTCAAAATGCTGCAGCTAGAGTACTGACGGGGACTAGAAGGAGAGAGCATATCTCACCCATATTGGCCTCTCTTCATTGGCTTCCTGTTAATTCTAGAATAGAATTTAAAATTCTTCTTCTTACTTATAAGGTTTTGAATAATCAGGTCCCATCTTATCTTAGGGACCTCGTAGTACCATATCACCCCAATAGAGCGCTTTGCTCTCAGACTGCAGGCTTACTTGTAGTTCCTAGGGTTTGTAAGAGTAGAATGGGAGGCAGAGCCTTCAGCTTTCAGGCTCCTCTCCTGTGGAACCAGCTCCCAATTCAGATCAGGGAGACAGACACCCTCTCTACTTTTAAGATTAGGCTTAAAACTTTCCTTTTTGCTAAAGCTTATAGTTAGGGCCGGATCGGGTGACCCTGAACCATCCCTTAGTTATGCTGCTATAGACGTAGACTGCTGGGGGGTTCCCATGATGCACTGTTTCTTTCTCTTTTTGCTCTGTATGCACCACTCTGCATTTAATCATTAGTGATCGATCTCTGCTCCCCTCCACAGCATGTCTTTTTCCCGGTTCTCTCCCTCAGCCCCAACCAGTCCCAGCAGAAGACTGCCCCTCCCTGAGCCTGGTTCTGCTGGAGGTTTCTTCCTGTTAAAAGGGAGTTTTTCCTTCCCACTGTAGCCAAGTGCTTGCTCACAGGGGGTCGTTTTGACCGTTGGGGTTTTACATAATTATTGTATGGCCTTGCTTTACAATATAAAGCGCCTTTGGGCAACTGTTTGTTGTGATTTGGCGCTATATAAGAAAAAATTGATTGATTGATTGATTGATGTCCAGCTGTTACACAATTTCTCGGATACTCACTTGACTGAAAGCCATCGAAAGCCGTCTGAATCTTCTGAATGGTTTCCAACACGGAGGTGTTTTTTTTTTTTTTTGTGCGTCATGAGCGGTTCCGTGTCGATGTGCAAAATCCTCCGCACGTCTTTCATTACAAAATCTCCTGTAACAGTGGAATGTGCCGCAAAAGTGCTATATCCAGCTCTCTTGCCATTTCTGTGGTAGTCACACGATGTCCCGGATCAAAGCGGCAGTCTCTGAGCCATTTCCCAGACAAAAGAAATCCGCCGAGGGGGGTGGACCAGTGCTCACTCAAAGCCTGCCCACAGGCAAATGACGCAACCGACAGGCGTGAAAAAACTCATGCATGCGCACGAAGGTTCAAGCTTGGCTGATGCAATCACACGTGATTCAAATCCATATAGTTTTTGAAAAAAATAAAAGGTCCGTTACTTTTTGGACAGACCTCGTATACCATCTCCGGCAGTCAAGAAGAACGAAACAGAATAAGGGTTATGAATGTAATGAAGGTGTTCTGGTTTATCGTTTGGAATGTTGTTGAGAAGATTCTGTAGGATATGACTGTAAGGTGCCAGGCCCCTTTATCAAGTTGTTTACATCACCCAGGTTACACATGAGCCGGTTCCAGGTCGTGGTGGCAGGAGTGCAAGCAGCACATCCCACACTTCCCTATCGTCAGCCAAGTCTTGTAACTTTTCCTGGGGGATCCCAAGATATTCCCAAGCCAGCTACCCATCTGTGGTAGTCACTCAGAATTTACAGAGCCTTAGTTACATTTGTATTGGAATCTATTCTATTATCTATGTTTTGTACTATGCAGTGGGGATGACAGACACTTTAACAGTGAAGATTGGCCATACTGTATCCTAAAAATATAAGAAAACTGTTTTTGGGTAATTCTCTGTGTGGTCAAGCACTGAACATTGTTGTGTTAAAGGACAAGTTCTCTCTCTCTCTGTCTCTCTCTCTCTTTTTATTACAACCTTCATAATATTGAAACATTGTTATTAACCAAACCTCTAATCACCTTAGACCACAGAGCTGAATGAAAGGAACTCCTTTTACAGAAATTGCTGAAAAGGACATACATGTCATGGTTCTCATTCTGGTGTTTGATTCTGATCTCTGTGTTATTCTGTTCTCGTGTTGTCTGCCATGTATTATCACTCCATGTTGTTTTATTGTTTTCTAGTGATAGTCTCCTCTGGTTTAGTTATACAACCCCAATTCCAATGAAGTTGGGACGCTGTGTGAAATGTAAATAAAAACAGAATACAATGATTTGTAAATCCTCTTCAACCTATATTAAACTGAATACACCACAAAGACAAGATATTTAATGTTCAAACTGATAAACTTTATTGTTTTTGTGCAAGTATTTGCTCATTTTGCAATGGATGCCTGCAACACGTTTCAAAAAAGTTGGGACGGGGCAACAAAAGACTGGGAAAGTTGATGAATGCTCGAAGAACACCAAATTAGAAACATGTGAGTGTCATGATTGGGTATAAAAGGAGCATCACCAAAAGGCTCAGCTGTTCACAAGCAAAGATGGGGCGAGGATCACCACTTTGTGAACAACTGCATGAAAAAATAGTACAACAGTTTAAGAACAATGTTTCTCAATGTTCAATTGCAAGGAATTTAGGGATTCCATCATCTACAGTCCATAACATAATCAGAAGATTCAGAGAATCTGGAGAACTTCCTACACGTAAGCGGCAAGGCTGAAAACCAGCATTGAATGCCCGTGCCCTTCGATCCCTCAGGCGGTACTGCATTAAGAACTGACATCATTATGTAAAGAACCTTATCGCCTGGGCTCAGGAACACTTCAGAAAACCATTGTCAGTTAACCCTCTGGGGTCCGAGGGCAATTATTGGACAGTTCACTCGCCTGGCATAAATGTTTTATTATTGCTGTTAACAGCTCTCCCTGCATCCCACAATCAAGTTTTATGTCTCTTTTTTTCAGGACAACCTGTACTTTCAGAACATACATGCTATAGTAGTGTTTTATAAGTGCAATAAAGGTTTACAATCAGAAATAAGAAAGGAAAAACTAAGCGGAAAATTATTTTCCACACACATTTATTCAAAACACACAGCAAACTATAATAAACAATTGTTTTGACACATTATAAAGGTAATTTGAGGTCTTGTGTGAAAGACTGTACAACAAAAAGGTTCAAACAATATATACGAGGTCTGTCGATAAAGTATCGTACCTTTTTATTTTTTTTTAAACTATATGGATTTGATTCATATGTTTTCACGTCAGACAAGCTTGAACCCTTGTGCGCATGTGTGAGTTTTTCCACGCCTGTCGGTGACATCATTCGCCTGTGAGCACGCCTTGTGGAAGGAGTGGTCCCACCCCGTCGTCGGATTTTCATTGTCTGGAAATGGCGGAATGATTTGGGTTTTTTTTTTCCATCAGAATGTTTTCAGAAGCTGTTAGAGACTGGCACCTGGAAACTATTCGAAAAATTTATCTGGCTTTCGGTGAAAATTTTACGGGCTTCACAGATAAGGTCTGGTAGTACAGCTTTAAGGACGCTTAGCGCACCACGCTCTGAGCTGCGACAACACGGCACAAGCCACCGGACCATTTCCGAGCTGATGGCTCTGTGGATACGAGACCGTCATGTGCTCTTTCTCTGGTTATCACAAGAGCTGGACATCAGCCATTTTCCGGCAGATTTCACTTTTAACAAGAGATTTTGTCATGGAAAGCCGCGCGGAGGCTTTGCGCGTCACGACCGATTTGCTTTGGAAGCGAGACAAAGGAACACCTCAGTTTCGGCGTGTCAGAGGACAAGTTTGGACATGTCCAGCTCTCCACAATTTCACTGATACTTACTGGACTGGTAATCATTGAAAGCCGAGATAGACATGTCCAAACTTGTCCTCTGACACGCCGAAACGGAGGTGTTCCTTTGTCTCGCTTCCAAAGCAAATCGGTCGTGACGCGCGAAGCCTCCGCGCGGCTTTCCATGACAAAATCTCTTGTTAAAAGTGAAATCTGCCGGAAAATGGCTGATGTCCAGCTCTTGTGATAACCAGAGAAAGAGCACACGACGGTCTCGTATCCACAGAGCCATCAGTTCAGAAATGGTCCGGTGGCTTGTGCCGTGTCGTCG
The DNA here is from genome assembly GCF_902500255.1 of Thalassophryne amazonica. NCBI lineage: Eukaryota > Metazoa > Chordata > Actinopteri > Batrachoidiformes > Batrachoididae > Thalassophryne > Thalassophryne amazonica. Next base: position 58,952,890 of record NC_047107.1, on the reverse strand, counting down.
CAGCTCGGAGAGTGGCGCGCTGAGCGTGGCGCGCTGAGCGTCCTTAAAGGGGTCCTTAAAGCTGTACTACCAGACCTTATTCTCTGTGAAGCCCGTAAAATTTTCACCGAAAGCCAGATAAATTTTTCGAATAGTTTCCAGGTGCCAGTCTCTAACAGCTTCTGAAAAAATTCTGATGGAAAAAAAACCCAAAATCATTCCGCCATTTCCAGACAATGAAAATCCAACGATGGGGCGGGACCACTCCTTCCACAAGGCGTGCTCACCAACAGGCGTGGAAAAAGTCACGCATGCGCACAAGGGTTCAAGCTTGTCTGACGTGAAAACATATGAATCAAATCCAAATAGTTAAAAAATAAAAATAAAAAGGTACGATACTTTATATAAAAAAACAAATGCACATTTTGAACAATATATACAAAATGGTCTATGCGTTTTGTTTGTCTTCATCTCAAAGCAATTTCTGTCTGCTATTACACAAAGGTCACATCACAAACATACCACTGTCCCAGCTTTTTTGAAATGTGTTGCAGGCATCCATTTCAAAATGAGCAAATATTTGCACAAAAACAATAAAGTTTATCAGTTTGAACATTAAATATCTTGTTTTTGTGGTGTATTTAATTGAATATAGGTTGAAGAGAATTTGCAGATTATTGTATTCTGTTTTTATTTACATTTTACACAACGTCCCAACTTCATTTTAATTGGGGTTGTATTTCATGCTCTATTTATTCTCCTTCATGTTAGTTCTTTCTTGTGCGTTTACTCTGACATCTCCTCTGTGTGGCTTTATTTCCTGTTCACTGGTTTCCGAGTTCACGTGTTTCTGGATTTCAGCATGAATTGCTGAAATCCAGCAATTAATAACCACTCACACTGTGTTACTCCCTCGCCAGATTACCTTATGCCTGCTCTCTTGCGTTGTTTCTCTGTGTTTGCTTCTGTATTATTGATCAACACTGAAAATTCCATGTTTACTGAGCTCTACCTGCTGTTTTCAGATTTGGTCACATGGAATGACAGATCTCTACTTCATATAACCCATTCAAGAAATCATCTTTCTTCATCAACTCAGAACCTGCCTATGGGGCATATGCACTGATGACATTTATCATTACCCCATCAATTTCCAACATTACACTCAACACCTTGTCAGACATTTGTTTAACCTCCAGCACACTTTAAATATACTTTTCCTTTAGAAAGACCCCAATAACGTTTCTCCTCTCATCCACACCTTGTTATATGTTTGAACCCACCTCTAATGCACCTGGCCTCACTTCCCTTCCACCTAGTTTCTTGTATATACAAAATGTCTACCTTTCTCCTCTCCATCATATAAGCCTGTTGTGACACACAGGAACTGGAAACAGACTCAAATGCAATGAGGCAGGTTTGTAAAAAAACAAAGGTAACAATTTACTGATAATGTGCTGCTGAGGTGGATAAGGTGTAGACCAGGCGGTGAAGTCCCTGGAGGATGGGCCACAGGTGTGAATGCCAGGTAAGCCAGTGGAGCGGGTGGCGACTACAGACTGCTAGAGAGGGAAACACAAAAACACAAGGAATGAGCAACCACAGAATAATCTGAGATGTGGAGAGAGAAAATTAATGTACTGAATGACACCAAACATGGGGCCAGGTTACCACTTCTGTAGATGGAAGGATCTGGCAGCGTCTTCCAGTTCAGCCCAGGTGTAAGTCGGACACCGCTAGTCGATGCTGGTGTGCCGAAGCCACAGCTGTAGTCAATCATCTCCACTGTCAGAGAAAGTGGAGATGATGGGAGGTGGGAGACATGGAAGACTGGAGGGTTCCGCAGTGACCTCAGAAGGCATAGGCAGACTGCCACAGGATTAAATGTTTGGTCTACCACAAAGGGTCCCAGAACCCACTGAGCAAACTTGAAGGACTCCACCTGCAGTGGAATGTCAGCAGAGGACAGCCACACCTCCTCCCCGGGATGACAGAGCAGGGCCGGGGTCTGATGGCAGTCTGCATGGCGACGAACCCACTCCCTGGACTCCAATAAGGTGTAACAGGTGGTGGTCCAGACCCTGTGGCCATGCCAGAGGTGCACCTGGACAGAGAGCACAACCAATTCCTTTTGTTGGTCTGGGAATAACGGTGGTTATTCCCAGACCGTCTCCTCAGTTCCTCAGATGGGGACAGGTGGCGTGAAAAGAACGCACATGGATGTAATCGGTTATCAACCCCATTCTGGAAAGGATCCCCCCAATCTCACTATCGGAGGCATCGACCTCCACAGTGAACTGGTGATCAGGGTCCAGCTGAATGAATATGGGAGCGGTGGTGAACAGGTGTTTTAGGCTTATGAAGGCCTGAGAGACAGCAGGTGTCCAACTAAAAGGTGTCTTGGGAGATGTAAGAGTGAGTCTGTAATTGCATATGAATTTGCAGTAAAGTTGGTGAACCCAAGAAAACGATGTAGTTGTTTGACAGTGGTTGGAGTCGGCCATTTGGTCAGGTATCATGGTCAGGTTGGATCTGGCCTTGTGCTATAACGAACCCTAAGAATGAAACAAATGGCAAATGGAAAGTACACGTTTCTGCCTTGAGGAACAGCTGATTCTCTCACAGGTGCTGGAGAACTTGATTAACATACGTCTGGTGTTCCTCTAAGTCAGGGGTGGGCAACTTGTTCCAGAAAGGGCCAAGAGGGTGCAGGTTTTCTTTGCAGCCACAGACTCCACCAGGTGATTTCACTGACTAATATCACTTTGAGCAGATGGAATCAGTTAATCAGTGAAATCAACTGGTGGAGTCAGTGGCTGCAAAGAAAACCTGCACCCTCTTGGTCCTTTCTGGAACAAGTTGCCCACCCCTACTCTAGGTTTTCACAAAAGACAAGGATGCCTTCTAAATAGATGACCAGAAAGCGGTCCAGGCAATCGCGCGGTAGTGACAGGACCATGTCTTTGCTAAAGACAGGAGCAAGGTCATGATAAATGGCAGGAACCTGAGATCAATCCACTGGGGTGTCAACAGAGAGGGGAACATGGGACTGGCTAGTGGGAAAGGTGGAATGCAGACAGAGGGGGTGGCACTTCTCACTCCACCGGGTAATAGTGCCTGTAAACCAATCGAGGGATGGGTTATGATGGAGCAATCACAGGTGTCCTAAGACTACGGGTGTGGTGGAGGAGAATACATAGAACTGTATGTCCTCATGGTGGTTACTGGATGTAATGAGATGGAACGGAAGGGTTTGGTGCATGATGGAGGAGAGTGGAGAATTATCGAAAGCCCGAACCCCTAGAGGGTTGGGCAATGCCTCTAGGTGGATATTGAGTTTAGTGACAATATGTCGGACTATGAAGCTGGCCTCCGCCCCGGCGACAACCAAGGCGGAGGTGGAAAAGTGGTTCTGCTGAAACTGGATGGTGGCCGGATTTAGCTCTTTGATAAGACTCACATTGGGGACATCAGCTCCACTGGCAGAGAAACACAGAAGGGAGGGGGAGACAAACACAGAATCCAGACTGATTCCTCAGACCACAACATAAGCCAGTTCCTTCCCTTTACCAGTCATACTGTCACTAACGTTCAAAATCCCAACTCTCATCGCCACACTTCCAGACATGCTTTCCGCATCTTGTTATTCTTCTCCCAGCAGTAGGATAGTTTCCTCTGACACCATGCAAGACAGTAGTACTCATGGGAGTTGTTACTATCCTGGCCCTTGACCAAAAAATTAGACTTAAGAGCTGTTAATTTGGTTTGACAAAATTTACTCCAGATGCCTTTCCTGATGATACTCTCCTCATTTACTCGGGCTTGGGTCTGACACTCAGAATGCAGTGGTCTGTGCATCCCTCGTGGTCAAGTTCATTCTTTCCTAAACTAATTAAAAAAATAAATTTCTTCCAAATGAAGCAATAATAAAATGTGAGCCAGCACCCTTGACTGCTATGTTTTAATATCATTACTCATGTTATAAAATAGATATACAGAAGCCAAAACAGATCAACCACTGAATGCTGAAATCAACTTTACTCACATTGCTCTGTTTTGTTTGCTGACAGCGAACCTGATGACGCTACACGCAAAACGCGTGTAGCATGTTACATATTTCTTGCGACCTACCAGCACCTGGACTGGTTTCACATATATATAGACTTTGAAAGCTATACAGTTCCACCTGATGTCGTGCATCCCACTGCTGCGCAGGTCACAGCTGACTGAATACTGTCATTATGGAATGCACACAGTATAATCAGCAGTTGATCCTTTCATTCAAGTCCTTTGTTGATTGATGAGTTTTTGTTTCGCAGCAGTTTCCTGGGCACGTCTCTGTACACAGCAAAAACTCTACCCTGCATGAGACACAAGCAAAAATCAGCATAATTGCTCTAATTGCAACCAATTTCTCTTTGAATGGACCCTGCTGTCACATCTCTCAACAAGTAGGGGAACAACAACACCTGATGGTTCTCCAGATGGAGATGAAATTGTTTAAAGAAAAAAACTTGTCCAAGGATCAGCGAGGAAACAGCAGAAATAGATCTGAGTAATCAAATTGAGCAGCCAGGTCACGGGGTTGCTGTGAGCACCAGGGACTTCAGGTCTGAAATGTTGCAATATATTGCATGATGGCCACAAAAAACCCTGAGCGTCTACAGCGAGCGAATGCGAGTAAACCCTAACAAAACCCCTTTGTCAACATATGAGCGTGGAGCAGTCACGAGTGTCAACAAACACTCAGAGGGGCATTCCTGTGTGAATTCCTGCGCCTCTTCAGTGAAATAACAGCACAGACCGTGTGTGTTAAGTCAAACACAATTTGAGGAAAAGTTCACACAGCATTAAACTGTGGCCCACAACCTTATTCGCCAATGACACGGCTAATGTGCTCACTCAGCATCAGGACCATTGTGTACCTCCCAGCACATGGGACATGATTCTCCTGTGCCATGAGGACAGGGGATGTATCAAATATGTGCCTCTTTCTTTTAATGATTCACCAAAGCTTGCCTTCAGCCCTGTTGTAACATTCTATGTGTCCACTGAGCTGCTCTCATCCTTCAACCACATTCAGGTACGTGCATAAGCCCTGGGACAGTGATGCAATTTTTGTTATTTTACCTCTGTACAACACCAAGGTGGTACTGAAATTAAACAATCAAGATGTGCTTGTAGTGTAGACTTCCATGGTTTTAACAAAAATACTGCAGTGGCCAAGTGTGCTTGTTTGGACTGCATTTATGTTGTGCTTTTCCATCTGAATCAGAAGCTCAAAGCGCGTTATGATGATGCCTCACATTCACCTATTCACACACCAGTGTCAGCATGCTGCCATGTAAGGCACTCAACTGCAAATCATGAGCAACTAGGAAATTAGGACCTTGTCAAAGGGCCCTTTGTGGTTTTCTGATCTGGTAAGGGTTTGAACTGAGGATCCTCTGGTCTCAAGCCCACCTCTTCACCATCACCTCCCCTGATGAGCCGTGGGGCCACCATCTTAGACCGGTTGTCCAACCCGCTCCACTCAGTGCTGTTTGGCAGGCGCAGCGCATTTAATCCATTCGAACTCTCTGAATACTAAACTGTTTTTCACGCAGTTTTTTTCTGCAAACGTCACACGTAGCTATGACACAGGACAAATGGTTTGTCGTATTTTAATATTCATAGTGGGATAAACAGTACAACCTAGACTGCAGACAAGTATTTTGCAAACACTGAAAACACATACATTATACATACAGTTGTGCTCAAAAGTTTACATACCCTGGCAGAATTTTTACTTTTTTGGCCATTTTTAAGAGAATATGAATGACAACACAAAAACCTTTTTTTTCCACTCATGGTTAGTTGTTGGGTGAAGCCATTTATTGTCAAACAACTGTGTTTCCTCTTTTAAATCAAAATGACAAGAGAACTACCCAAATGACCCTGATCCAAACTTTACTGTTGTGAAAGTGTTGTGACACGGACCCACAACAGGGGGCGTTAATGAACGGACAATGGATAAGCCAAAAGTAACAATTTAATGTTGTGAATCGCACAACGACGTACAGACAATAACAATATGGTGGACTGTCAATCATACACCAGGTGACGTGTGGGCAGGCTTTACATACCCCTGTTCTTAATAATGTTTATTGCCCCCTTTAACATCAATGACAGCTTGTAGTCTTTTGTGATAGTTTTGGACGAGGCTCTCTGATGGTGAAGCTGCCACTGAATATGTTTCGGACTTTATTTACAATAATTACAAAGAAATACAAACAGTATGGCACTTTATGGTAAATCTGTATGAAGTAGACAGTTCTCAAAAACTGAGTGATTGTGCAAGAAGGAGAAGAGTGAGGAAAGCCACCAAGACACCCAGACAACCTAGGAGAAATTATGGGCTTATATGGCTGTGATTGGAGAAATTGTGCACAGTGCATGCTTTGCACTTTGCATCACTACTCTTAGCTTCGTAGTGGAGTAGAGCAGAGAAGGATTTTCTTTCACCAAAACAGATCAAATCCAGGCTTGCATCTCAGATGTACCTTCTGGCCATTTGTAGCTAAACTTTCAGGTCTTCTTTTAAGAAAATCCTCCTCTATATCACTTCATCATGAAGATGGATAACTGGTGATACAAAATGCAAAGCTTGCACTGTGCATAATTTTTCCAATCACAGCCACGTAAGCCTATAACTTGTTCTGGGTTGGCTGAGTGTCTCGGTGGCTTTCCTCACTCTTCTACTTCTTGCACAGTCACTCAGTTTTTGAGAACTGTCTACTCCACACAGATTTACCATAAAGTGCTATATTGTTTGTATTTCTTTGTAATTAATGTAAATAAGGCCCAAGACATATTCAGTGGCAGCTTTTCCATCAGAGAGCCTCGTCCACAACCACCACAAAAGACTCCAAGCTGTCGTTGATGTTAAAGGGGCAATGTACAGTATTAAGAACAGGATCAGGGTCATTTGGGTAGTTCTCTTTTCATTTTGATTTAAAAAGAGAAAACACAGTTGTTTGACAATAAATGGCTTCACCCAACAACTAACCATGAGTGAAAAAAAAGTTTTTGTGTTGTCATTCATATTCTCTTAAAAATGGCCAAAAAAAGCAAACATTCTGCCAGGGTATGTAAACCTTTGAGCACAACTGTAAATACACACACTAAGAAAATAATTTTTTATATAAGGAACAACCAAAAGGAAGAGAAATTAACAAATAGGTTAAGAATGAAATTTGGAACGCCAAAAGAGCTTATAAAGACAAAGTAGAACATAAGTATAGTAGTGGTGATCCGCGGGCGGTCTGGAGAGGCATCAAATTTATGGCCTCAGTCACTAATGTCCAACAGGAAAATAACAGAGCACCAATTAGAATAGAGGGGAGCAATGAAGATCTGCCAAATGCTTTTAATTGTTTTTACTCCCAGTTCGAGAACCATGATCTTTCAGACAAATTCTGTCTTGAGGGTATTCCCTCTGCTACTGACTGTAGTATAGTCATCAGTGAGGAAAGTGTAAAAAATCTCCTGAAGAGGGTTAATGTAAGAAAGTCCTGTGGCCCAGATGGATTTGTGGACGCACATTAAGGTATTGTGCTGACCAACGCACCAGTGTCCTCCACCACATTTTTCAGATGTCACTTAGCTGTGGCCAAGTACCTGACTTATGGAAATCTTCAATCATAATCCCTGTTCCAAAAAATTAATTCCCCAGTTTAATGATTTTAGACCAGTAGCACTTACGTCACTGTGTATGAAGGTCTTTGAGAAAATTATGAAGAATATGATTATTTCAAATATGGAGGGGAGCATCAACCCACTCCAGTTTGCTTATCAGGCAGGTAAAGGTGTAGAGGATGCCAAGCTTTTTATCCTTAATTGCCTCTACAAACATTTGGAAAAACCTCAAGCCTATGTTCGGCTTTTGTTCGCTGATTTTTCCTCGGCTTTTAATTTGATGCAGCCGCATCTTTTACTTAAGAGGCTAATGTGTGATTTTAAACCGGATTGTTTTATGGTTGTCAGATTTTTTTAACTAACAGAAAGCAGAGGGATTTTGTAAATGTTGTGTTTCAGACTCCTTAGCTTTGTCCACCGGTTCACCACAAGGGTGTGTCTTTTCCCCCCTACTTTTTATTTTATACACAGATGAATGCAGAAGCGTTAGGCAAGGTAGCTACCTAGTCAAGTTTTCTGATGACACTGCTCTGCTGTCCCTTCTTCAGGGAGCTGAGTCAGGACACAGGGAGGCCCTCGATGATTTTGTTTCATGGTGTGACAAACTATATAGACCTAAATGTGTCTAAAACTAAGGAGCTCATAATTGACTTTAGACGTAATAAAAGTTCAGCCACAGACAGCATCATTCATGGCAAAGCTGTGGAAAGAGTTCCTGCATATAAATACCTAGGCACCTTTTTTGACGAGAAGCTGAAATTTGATGTGAATACTGCAGATATTGTGAAGCGAGGGCAACAGAGAGTATTTCCTTTGTAAACTGAACTCTTTCTCTGTCAGCCCTGTTATTATGTGTCGTTTTTAATCAGTCTTTTATTGAAAGTCTCCTGTGTTTCTCTTTCATCTGCTGGTTTCCCAGCCTCGCACTGAAAGATAAAAACAGCTTGTACAGTATTATAAAAACATGTTCACTGGAGTGAAATTTAGGCATCTAACCAGTTTTTGTGACGTGGAAATTCTGAGGAAAGCAAATTGTATTTTGTCTTCTCCTGGTCACGTGCTGGCAGGTGAATTTTCCCTGTTGTCTTCAGGTTGTTTCACCTGTCTGTAAGACAAACCGTTTTTTAAAATCTTTTATTCCCTTTGCTGTTCGTCTTTTAAACTCTTTGTAGGTTTTTTTTTTTTTAATGACTAATTTATTTCTATGTATCTTTTGTATTGGGTCGTTACTGTGTTTTGTGTGCCAGTATGCAAGCTGCTGAAACTAATTGCCCCTGGTGGAATGAATAAAGTCGTCTAAGTCTAATATATGATAGAGAAGCAGATAGTGGCAGTAAAGTCAACTATTTTAGTAATTTGAAGAGACAATATATGATTAGGCTATATATAAATATTTATATATATATATAAACCAAATACTGACTACACTATATTTCCATATAAAACAACAATAATGTTATATATCAGAGAAATAAAAATATATATAATCAGAGTGTGTGTGTGTGTGTGTGTGTGGATCGGGAGGTCTGGGCGGCTTTGCTTGAGCTGCTGCCCCCGCGACCCGACTCCGGATAAAGCGGAAGAAAATGGATGGATGGATGGATATATATATATATATATATATATATATATATGGAGTTCAATATAAATCTATATATCAGAGAAAATTATATCATATATAGAATATCATATCATTCGTGTGTGTGTGTGTATATATATATATATATATATATATATATATATATATGGAGTATCAATATAATCTATATATCAGAGAAAATTATATCATATATAGAATATCATATCATTCGTGTGTGTGTGTGTGTGTGTGTGGTGTGTGTGTATATATATATATATATATATATATATATATATATATATATATATACACAAACATTATACATCAGAGAAAAGCATAATATATACGACTCATATATAGAGTATCAATATCATTCATAGTTAAATATAAAAAGTTATCTATCAGAAAATGATAATATATTAATCATATAGCATATCAATATACTTCATATCAGGACAGAGACAGAAAGGCTGTACAAAGCAGGGAGAGAATAAAATGTAAATGTAAACTGTTAAAGTAGCACAAGAACATGACGTCCCGCCCCAAACTGCACTTTGTCTGCACTTTGCTTTCCGTACAAGTTTTGTACGGAAAGCCCTCACAGTATGTGGGTACCCACGATGGTCCCTGGACAAAGTGCAGAAGTCCCAGAAAACAAAGACAGCAGATAGACAGGAGACGGAGACAAGAAGAAGAGTGTCTCTCCCTTATTTAGCAGGAGTAGGGGAAAAACTACAGAGGATCTTCAGACAGCACAAAATCCAAGTTACTTTAAACCGGTTAACACCTTGAGACAGAAATTAGTTCACCCTAAGGACAGGATCCCTAGTTACAAACAGAGCAATGTAGTGTATTATATCAGATGTCAGGAAAACTGTAATGAACACTACATAGGTGAGACTAAGCAACCTTTAAACAAGAGGCTATACCAGCACCGCAGAGAGGTCGCCAGTGGACCTCAGTCTGCAGTTCATCTCCACCTGAAAGACACTAACCACACGTTTGAGGACAAGGAAGTTAAAATCTTAGCCAGAGAGAAGAAATGGTTTGAGAGAGGTGTCAAGGAAGCATTCTTTGTAAAACAGTTGAAATCCAGCCTTAACCGGGGGGCGCGTCTCAGACACGCTTTGTCCCCTGTTTACAATGGGGTACTCAGGTCTAAGCAGTTTCAGTCATTTTTGTTCATGGTAATGAGTCATTCACGTCATCACGAGAGTCGTCAAGGGAGCCATCAGGGGAGGCTTCCATCCCATCATTAGGAGAGTGCACAATAGGTGCTAATTAGAGCTATTGTTTAGTCACTAGCCTATAGCAGTCGGCCTTTCGGTAGGAGGGGTCTGGTTAGGTTAAAAACTTCTGGTTTATTCTTGTCTACAGGAGTCAAGACAGAAGTCAGACTACCAGAGCAAGAATTTTAGCTGAGGAAGCTTCTGTGATTTGAAGCGAAACGTCCTCACGTCAAGCAACCCAGTCCAGTCGAAGATTCAAGCTTCTCTACTATCAACACGTAGTGTTGGCGAGTAGTTTGCGCAATGTTTCACAGCCATTTCACGTTTGTTGCACAACTTTGATGTCTGAGAGATTTTTTTGAACATTTCAAAATTCTCTTTGCACACTTGCACATCTCACGTTCAGTCTACACTGGTTCATGGCAAGTTTAATCACCAATACAACAGGTGATGTAACACAGTGGTAAACGTACCACTGTCCCAGCTTTTTTGAAACGTTTTGCAGGCATCCATTTCAAATGAGCAAATATTTGCACAAAAACAATAAAGTTTATCAGTTTGAACATTAAATATCTTGTCTTTGTGGTGTATTCAGTTGAATATAGGTTGAAGAGGATTTGCAAATCATTGGATTCTATTTTTATTTACATTTTACACAACGTCCCAACTTCATTGGAATTGGGGTTGTAACTATGAAGCTAAAACAGATATAAAAAAGACTGCATAAATATATATTTAAAAATAGTTGATTACAGATTGACATTTCACTTTGACCTTGTTGCTGTATAGGTTCCTGCACTTAAGTCCCAATAGATCCTGTCACTCACACACTTTTATTGGTATTCTACAACCTTGATAGGTGATATTTCCCTTGCTGCGGATCAATACACATTCTGCAAAAAACACAGCTGTGCGTTACATTTGATTTATCTTGTTTTGTCAACCTTGTATATTTTCATTGTAATTATTTAACTTTTAATTTCGCAACAACTGCAAAAATATTCGGGGTTTGTTTTCTGTGCATTCAGACAAACTGAATCTTGTCCGCACCTGTAGGTTGGTGAAGGAATAGTGGCTCTCTACCGCCACCTCGAGGTGCACACTAGATGGTGGGGATAGTGATTTAGGGCAAAAGTAACGGCAAAACTGAAAATCTCCATGTTGCATTTTATTTCTTTATGTATTAACATATAATGTATACATAATTAATATATAATGTAATGCATATAGCTTTTACTATTTTATTAAATTGTGGGGGCCATGTATCACTCAAACACACTGAGGCCCGCAACACTGACTGAATTTATTGTCATAATCACATTTGTTTTGAGTGTGACTTACTGTACAAAATACAATCTAAGAACTTCAGGCAAATTGTTCAGAATGTGGAAACTGTGATCCTCAAGCTTATTACTGAACATTACAAGTGACATTTTTCCATCTTTTTCATTTTGTGTAAATCTTAATACTATTTTTAAAGCTGCAGAATCAGTCATCGCTGTTTTCTTCTACAATTTTTTACACTCATAGAATGTATCCTTAACTATCATGCCCTGCTAATACAAGAGGAAGTGCACACTTACCTCTACCAATGGAGTTATAATGGTCAGTTATGACATCCATCAGAGGACAGGCAAGAGTCTTTTTATTTAGTTTTTATAAAGAACTCTGTGACATCATAAGGCGAGAATGCCTTATGAGATAAAATGTGAAACCAATAAACCAAAGGGAGTTTTGAGGTTAGAAGAATGGCTTGAGGTTTTGTATCCCTGAAAAAGAAAATATGACATATCTTCCTGAGTTCCAAACTTGGGGTCCAGGCCCTCTGAGAGGGGCACCAAAGATCCTTACGCAAGGTTTGTTTGTTTCAGATTTCATTCTTTTTTGCGGTGGGGGGCACAGGGGAAGTTCAGCCTTTCTGATACAAGTGGGAGTTCCAATAATTAAAGGGTGGAAACCTTCACTATCCTCTCAGTGAGGATACTCAGAACCTTTGTCCATGTTGTTAGTCCCTCTTCCTGCTTCCAACTGATGGGGGCAAAATTCTGACCAAGCTTAACAAAATGGTTGGTGTTAGTTTGTGTGATTCTCCTTACAAAATTTGGCATGTATGCCCACTTTAGTTTCTACACTAAACACCAAACAATAATGACATCAGAAGCACTTGCTGCTCACAGCTATGAGTATGAGCAATCAGAGTAATTTTAAAATTTTCTTAATGCCACATTGTCATTTTTTTTTTTTCCCATCTGTGGATGGCAAGGTAGAACACAATTACTACTTGGAGTTTAACAATAATCATAGTTTCCAATCTTTGCTCATTTTCCCTGTTCAGTACTGCTTAATATGCCAAAATGGTTTCTTAGACCAAAAATAATGTAACAACTTGTCATTACCACATCTGTTCCCTCGTCGTTTGCATAATCAATTCAATGCAGCTGTGTTCTCCTGTATTTGCACACAGCAACCATACAGAATCGCACCTGCTCGGTTCCAATGTAGTTATCGCCTTTCTAAAAAAATCCAAATTATACAAACACATTACAGTCACTATAGAGCCAGTGGTCGCGTTTGTGTTCAGTCTCACTTCAATTTCCATTTATTTCATTATATATAGCAACACCAACAACACAACAAAGTTGCCTCAAGGCACTTCACACAAGTAAGGTCTAACGTTATCAACCCCTAGAGCAAGCACACAGGCAACAGTGGTAAGTAAAAACTCCTCCTGATGATTTGAGGAAGAAACCTCAAGCAGACCAGACTCAAAGGGGTGACCCTCTGCTTGGGCCACACTACTGACACAAATCACAAAACAATTCACAAAATTAATATACAGATGTTGCTGGTGCACAGGACAGTAATCATCCAGGCATAATCACTGTGATTGTGAAATTTTGGCAGAATTCTTTCCTTTGTAATTTCATTTGAATTTACAGATCCTCTCACATTTCAATGTTTGTTATTAAATTGTCAAGGAGGTCTTAAAATGGTAAACACCATCTGCTTAATTTTTCAGTGCACTTTCATGATAGTTAAGAATACAGTCATGTGAAAATTAGTGAGAGGAATGATCATATCACTGTGGTCAGGAGGGACGGTTCTGTCAAACTGTTTTCATAGGTTCAACTGGCTTACATGCCTTTTTCGTGTGTGTGTGTGTGTGTGAAAGAGAGTGCACACTCGCTCATAAAAAATTTGAGCTGGGTTTTATTTTCTTGAGCTGTCTGAATCCCAACTTGTGTGAATTAGCAGTATAGGCAAATTGGTAAAAAAAAATTTAAAATGATAGTAACCCTGTGGTGTCTGATGAATGCGGATGCTCATGCTGGATTTTATTTGAATTGAGTTTTACGTTCTGATGAGATGTCATTTCACTCAAGAGGCCAGCCCTCCACACAACAGTTCTCTATCCAGATTTCCACACCTCCTCCCGTCAGGTTGACATGCCTCTCTTTACCTCGTTAAACTCCCCGGACCTGAGTGACCGAGGAATGAAAATACAACAGCAATAAGTGCCTTTTCAATTTTAAAAATTTTGCATGTGCATGCTGTATTTACAGCACAATACTGTCGGGCCGCAGAACTGCCGAGTTATGTGACGAGATGCACCAATTTGACAAGGACCGCACATCTCGACAGAATACTGGTAAAACGTCTATTGTGACCGTAATTCCAGGATGAATGTCCACAATCATCTGGACACAACAGGATTATTCCCATTCTAATCAAACTTCCATTATTCCATCACCATGGTTTATTTTTTTTGCAAGTAATTCGGTCAGCAAATCGTTGTGATAGGTTGTGGTCAGCTCGTCAAAGCCTATGTCGTGACAGCACCTTCATGTCAAACTGGAAATTCTGTGAGCAGGCCCACAGATTTCTCCATCTTGTCAGCTGCATTGAGTTAAATCCACAGTAAATCCATCAATCAATCCAGTTAAATCCACTCATTTCAGGATCGTCGTCGCTGCACTAGTTGGCCTTGGGTGGCAATGATATTGTTGACACCTGCACAGCAATGCAGTCAGGGGGGCAGAATAACATATCAATGTGAAATGGTTTTAATTTTTTGCGATCGTCCACGCAATATTTTATGGTCTGAAATCTCACACGATTAACCAATCAGATTTGTGGAAAAAATGTAATTGGACTGGAATAAAATGAAGCTTCTTCCTCCTGAAACTGAATGCACTTACACTATTGACATGTTAAAACAGGCCTGCCGACATTAATTTTGCTTTGGCCTGCTACAGCAATTACCAGTGCAACTGACAAGCTCTCTGAACATTAACAAATTACTAATTATTAAAAAGTAGTGTTACTGCAGTGCAATTGCAGCAATTCACACAAGAATATATATATTTTTTGCTCCGTCGAGATTAATTTATGGCCTGTTAAAGCAAAGAATTTGGGCAGTCCTGAGTCTAATGGATTAACAAAATTCTAAAGAGCGGATCCATAAGATCCAGCTCTTCCAGATCCATAAGATCCAGCAATACTAACGGGAGCTTTTTATTTTGTATTATAAAATCCTAAATGCAAAATAGTGCATTTCCATCCATCTGAAATGATACCTCACATTCACCCTGTAGTGTATTTATTAGAGCCTCCACATGGGGAACAAAAGACGCAACCATTTAGTTAAATCTAGATCGGCTCACACTGGAGCACCATAAGAAAGTAGTGAATAAGCGGCCTATTGGCCTTATAAATGTAATTTCCACCACACCATTGCCTTACAATATAAAGCGCCTTGGGGCAACTGTTTGTTGTGATTTGGAGCTATATACATGTGCTCTGATGTCACTGTTTATCTCCATAGAAACTACCCAAACAATCTTTCATACAAACTGTTTAAAGGGACATATGTTGTGGTGGAAATTACGGCAATAGTGTGGGGACAACTACATTTCGTTTAAAAAAATCACAACAGTTGTATGACATTGAATACCCCAATTATGTTTTGATTATTTTACTGATATTTTATTCAGAGATATTTTAAAACATTAGAAGAAAATGTTTTTTTACTATTCATTTTCATCATTGAAGATCATAAGTCTGGGTGTGGGACAAGCACAAAACGGCAATATTTGCACAAATGATGCTGAAAAAGGTGAAAAAGTCATCATAGACTACTAAGATCAAATTTCTTAAACACTTTCATTGTAAAGATAACCATAAAAGTGTGAAATTTCCCCTTTTTTTCATTAAAATATGATCAAGGGACATAAAGTGCCCGTAGTCTAAGAATCACCCGAATATGTTTAAAACGAAGAATAATAATGAGGAGCCACTTTGTATCCATTAACAACAAACCCTTTTTCTGGAATCTTTACTGGGTCACTTAGCTGGTCCCTTTGAAATGGTGGTTCGGAAGGATCCGTCCTGTCCGTCCATCATGCTCACTTGGGTCAAGGGGTTAACTCAGTGGTCTCCCCAAATGGAAAAAAAAAAAAACTCCCGCAGTTCATTCTATCTGCGTATGCGCAGGGTCAAGAAGTCATGAGGAGCTACAGTGGAGAGCGACGTGAGCGTACAATGGCGGAGGCAAAAAAGATCCAAAACTTATTTTCATCAGAGTGGAAGGAAGATTATTTTTTCGTTATTCAAATGGCAAATCCATCTGCCTCATCTGCAATGCAAATGTGGCATTACCGAAGAAAGGGAATTTGAGGAGCATTTTTAAAACGACCCACAAGAGCTACGATGCTAGCTTCCCGGCTAATCACCCTCGTCGTGCCCGAAAAGTGCAGGAATTGAAAAGTCAGCTTGCCAGCACAACAAGCCGTTTTCAGCCGGCCAAATACCACCAGTAAGGCTGCAACCACAGCTCTTATCGTGTCAGCCGTGTTCTGGCAAAAAGAAAGAAATCTTTCAAGGATGGTGAGATGTGAAAGAGCATTCATGGAGACTCCAAGAAAGTCTGTAACATGACGATGCGAGTTAATGGTGTGAGGATATTGAACGGCAACTGAGGAATGATATTGAGGCATGTGAGGTGTTTTTCTCTGCAATTCGATGAATCTACTGATACTGTGGACGTGACTCAGCTATGTGGTATTAGAATGGTTTTGACAACATGAATGTAAAAGAAGAGCTGCTGACCATTTTGCCTTTGAAAAGGGCACGACTCGAGAGGCACAGATATTTTTTCAGGGTTTTTAGGGACTTTGTTAATAAGAGCCAGCTGCCCCTCTACAAAATCATTTCCCATAACCAAGCTGCCAGCTCGATGCCATCTTCATAATGTATTATACAACCATGTCATCAAATTTCATTGCATGAAATTTAGACATAAAGACATAAAATATAAAACAGAGCATTTAACAAGCATAAAAACACATGATAATTTACAATATCATACACTGTTAGATTTTAATATAACCAGAGCCATATAAAGGAGTTATCTGTTCCGGTCAAGATGGAGGTTAAAATGCTGTTGTCTCAATATAAAGTGCAGGCCTATGTGCAGGAAAGTACTGAGGTAGAATTCAGTTGCAGGTGTGTACACGTACAGTCAGTTTATCATAAGATGCTGAATTAAAGTGCTTTGTCGCGATAGAAAAGTGCTAGATACAGCTGCAGTATCTCTTGAAAGTGCTGGTGTGCATAAGCTTACCTACTCGTATATGTTGTGTGCGTGTATATGAAAGTACGAGGTCTGTTAGAAAAGTATTTTTTCAAAAACCATATGGATTTGAATCACGTGTAATTGCATCAGACAAGCTTGAACCTTCGTGCGCATGCATGAGTTTTTTCACGCCTGTCGGTTGCGTCATTCGCCTGTGAGCAGGCTTGAGTGAGGTGTGGTCACCCCTCTCATCTATTTTTTATTGCAAATAAATGTCTGAACGCTTTTGGAGCTTTGCTGCATCAATTTTTTTCCAGAAATTGTGAGAGACTCCAGGTGGACACCGTTCGGAAAATTAATATGGCTTTCAGGGACGATTTTATGGGAATTACACAGATTAAGGAGTGATCCAGACGGTTTAAAGACCGCCCACAACTGCTGAGCGCGGCGCGCTCCCAGCCCCCATCGACAGGCTGACACCCCACTGGAACAACCAGATCATTTCCAATATGAAGGCCTTGTTGATCCGGGGACCTCGTCTGACTTTCACAAAAAGGCTGAAGATGTGGACATCAGCACTTTTTCGGTACATTCCACCGTTACAGGAGTTTTTTTCACGCGTGGAATTCCTCCGCACGAATTCCTCCGCACGTCTGTCTCAATGTGCCGAAAAAATGCTGATGTCCACTCTTTTCACAATTCCTGTGCTCCTCAGACGACATACCGGATCAAGACAGCGTCCAGTTTAGAAATGAACGGCACATTCCACTGTTACAGGAGTTTTTGTCATGGAAAGAGGAGCGGCTCCACCGCATGTCACGGTGGAGCTGCATGGCGCCAAGCAACGCCGTGATGACGCCTTCCGGGACATGTTGGGGCAGGTCCAGCTCATGCACAATCACCAATCACACGACTGAAAAGCAACCAGAATCCATCTGAAATCCACCTTTAAGCCGTCCCTGTGAGACCAACAACGAGGTGGTTTTGTCCCGCGTAATGAACGGCTCCGTGGCGCATCCCTCCGCTTTTCTTTCCATGAAAAAACTCCTGTAACGGTGGGACTGTACCGAAAAAAGTGCTGATGTCCACATCTTCAGCCTTTTTGTGAAAGTCAGACGAGGTCCCGGATCAACAAAGCCTTCACGTTGGAAATGATCTGGTTGTTCCAGCGGGGTGTCAGCCTGTCGATGGGGGGCTGGGAGCGCGCCGTGCTCTCAGCAGTTGTGGGCGGTCTTTAAACCGTCTGGATCAACTCCTTAATCCGTGTAATCCCCATAAAATTGTCCCTGAAAGCCATATTAATTTTCCGAACGGTGTCCACCTGGACGGTCTCGAGTTTCTGGAAAAAATTGATGCAGCAAAGCTCCAATCATTCAGACATTTATTCGCAATAAAAAATAGACGAGAGGGGTGGACCACACCTAACTCAAAGCCTGCTCACAGGCGAATGACGCAACCGAGAGGCGTGAAAAACTCACGCATGCGCACGAAGGTTCAAGCTTGGCTGAGTGCAATCACACGTGATTCAAATCCATATGGTTTTTGAAAAAAAATAAAGGGTTGGATACTTTTCTAACAGACCTCGTATATTGTTTTCGCATGCCTTTAACAAGTAATGATATAGGTTTGATTTATCTTCAGCCATGTTTTAAGCTGTGTCTTGAATAAGCAAATGTGTGGCTGAACCTGATTGTCGTTGGCAGAGTATTCCATGTGCTACTGCCCTAATAGAGAGTACATTTTGAGCAAAGGCAGTTTTTTCTCAATTTGATCTCGCATCACCTAGGCGAGGATCTGGTGTTAATTTCATACTTTTCCTGTAATATAGCTCCTCAGAGGGGGTGGGGCCAAATTGTGTAGGGACCTGTACACAACACATTTTAAATAGTATGAAATTCTCAAAACTTAAAAGTTTATATTTTTCTAAAGTTGGACAGTGATGAGAAATTTTTTTTTTGTCCAATATTGTTCAATTGGTTTCAGTACAGTTCCTGCAAAGGACCATGTTGTAATGGCAATACTCTATATGTGACAAGATCATGCAGTGTAAGATTTGGCGCATCTATTGTAATAAACGGTCTTATCTGTTTAAAATTAGACAGACTGAACTTTACAGTGTTATTTACTTTTTGATGTTTTTTGAATATACAGATTTGGGGCTAATATCACTACGAGATATTTGAATTGGTTCACAAGCACCAGTTCTTCCCCTTCCAAGAAACATGGGATCTGGCTAGCTTAATTGGTCTTTGGTGACAATCATATAGTTTTTTTGGTGTTCAGCAGAAAGACAATTTTTATGTAGCCATTTGTGTATTTACATAGTGCATTTGAGGTCTACAGATATTTTGTCACTCTTTCCCTGGGTAGATTACTGTGCTCATCTGCATACATTTGCATATTTAGTTCACAGCACACATCGGGGAGATCATTTATATACGAGGAGAATATAGAGGAGCTAATATTGAGCCTTGTGGAAGACCCAACATAACTAGGGAGATAAGAGGATGTGACACCCATCCACAACAACACGCTGCTTTCTATTCAAAAGATAAGATTGAAACCACTGAAGAGTATCCTCCAAAAAATTGAAATATGAATTGTAAAATTGAAATATTGAATTAAGGATTTTGCATATTGATACATGGAGTGATTGACGCCCTTGAACTTCGCTGCACAGAGGGGATTGGCACTATAGAAGTTATTGTACTGCATTTTTATGAATGATTTTTCTTTGCTTTTTAGGCAAAGGAGGAGGATGAAAGTTGGTACCACTGTTGCTACTGACTCAGATGCTGGGGTGGATGAAGCCATGGGCAATGATGTGGGTGCCAACACCATGGGCGACGAAGTGGATGCCGACGCCATGGACCACCGTGTGGTGAACGATGACGCCATGGACAGCGTGCTATGACCTGATGATGCCATGGATTATGGTGATGATGACACTATTAGTCATGGGTCAGATGAGAAATGATCCATTTTATACTGAGAACTTATGTCTCCACCTCCGTAAGGTACGGGGGAGACATGTTGGTTTTGCTTCCTCTCGGCATCGGCGTGCACAATACATTTATCATATAGCTCTTGTACCCTTTGGGTAGTACTGAGTTATGACCAAAGGCGTGTACACAAGTTGACAAGTTGCCACTTTAAAGGGGTGGGGGTGTGTGTGGAGACGTCTTCAGTTCTTGTTAACGTTGGACCATTCTAGCTAATTTTATACTGAGAACTTATCCATGGCTTAATGCAATTGTAATTGTAATAATACTGGTGACCCCATTACTGAGCCAGGTGACAGCTAATCACCTGGCTTAGTACCTGAGAGATTGGAGTGTGTTTTATCTGTTTCTATGACTATATTATGTTTTATTTATTTATGTAAGGAAAATAATTCTATTGAATTTTTACTGCACTGAAGTCACTGATTGAGAAACAAAATTTTGTTCTTGTGTATACAATTGCACACTGAAAATGACCAAATCTTTGAACCTTGTTCCTTAGTCATGTGGTCACACAGGGTGGATGGAGAACTGATCCATTTTATACTGAGAACTTATCCCTGGCTTAATGCTATTGTAATTGTAATAATACTGGAATGCAGATGAGAAACTAATCCATTACTGAGAATTGTCCAGGCTTAGTGCATTGCTATTGTAATAATACTTCTAAAGTTATAAACTTGCAATTTACAGACTTCATGCAGTGTTCACAATGTTTCTTCGTGTTGGGGGACATTGCAACAACGTTGCAGCAATGTTGTGTCACAACCTCCTGAGAACATTCTAGGTTTGTTGGTTGGCAATGTTCTTGGCAACATCCCAGGAATGTTTTGGAGAGTATACAACCCCTGGCAAAAATTATGGAATCACCGGCCTCGGAGGATGTTCATTCAGTGTTTAATTTTGTAGGAAAAAAGCAGATCACAGACATGACACAAAACTAAAGTCATTTCAAATGGCAACTTTCTGGCTTTAAGAAACACTATGAGAAATCAGAAAAAAAATTGTGGCAGTCAATAAGTTACTTTCTTAGACCAAGCAGAGGGAAAAAAATATGGAATCACTCAGTTCTGAGGAAAAAATTATGGAATCATGAAAAACAAAAGAACGCTCCAACACATCACTAGTATTTTGTTGCACCACCTCTGGCTTTTATAACAGCTTGCAGTCTCTGAGGCATGGACTTAATGAGTGACAAACAGTACTCTTCATCAACCTGGCTCCAACTTTCTCTGATTGCTGTTGCCAGATCAGCTTTGCAGGTTGAAGCCTTGTCATGGACCATTTTCTTCAACTTCCAAAGATTTTCAATTGGATTAAGATCCGGACTATTTGCAGGCCATGACATTGCCCCTATGTGTCTTTTTGCAAGGACTGTTTTCACAGTTTTTGCTCTATGGCAAGATGCATTATCATCTTGAAAAATGATTTCATCCTCCCCAAACATCCTTTCAATTGATTGGATAAGAAAAGTGTCCAAATATCAACGTAAACTTGTGCATTTATTGATGATGTAATGACAGCCATCTCCCCAGTGCCTTTACCTGACATGCAGCCCCATATCATCAGTGACTGTGGAAATTTACATGTTCTCTTCAGGCAGTCATCTTTATAAATCTCATTAGAACGGCACCAACAAAAGTTCCAGCATCATCACCTTGCCCAATGCAAGATTCGAGATTCATCACTGAATATGACTTTTGTCTAGTCATCCACAGTCCACGATTGCTTTTCCTTAGCCCATTGTAACCTTGTTTTTTTTCTGTTTAGGTGTTAATGATGGCTTTCGTTTAGCTTTTCTGTATGTAAATCCCATTTCCTGTAGGCGGTTTCTTACAGTTCAGTTACAGACGTTGACTCAGTTTCCTCCCATTCGTTCCTCATTTGTTTTGTGCATTTTCGATTTTTTGAGACTATTGCTTTAAGTTTTCTGTCTTGACGCTTTGATGTCTTCCTTGGTCTACCAGTATGTTTGCCTTTAACAACCCTCCCATGTTTGTATTTGGTCCAGAATTTAGACACAGCTGACTGTGAACAACCAACATCTTTTGCAACATTGCGTGATGATTTACCCTCTTTTGAAAGTTTGAGGAATCCTCTCCTTTGTTTCAATTGACCATCTCTCGTGTTGGAGCCATGATTCATGTCAGTCCACTTGGTGCAACAGCTCTCCAAGGTGTGATCACTCCTTTTTAGATGCAGACTAACCGAGCAGATCTGATTTGATGCAGGTATAGTTTGGGGATGAAATTTACAGGGTGATTCCATAATTTATTCCTCAGAATTGAGTGAGTCCATATTTTTTTCCCTCTGCTTGGTCTAAAAAAGTAACCGTTACTGACTGCCACAATTATTTTTCCTGATTCTTATAGTGTTTCTTAAAGCCAGGAAGTTGCCATTGAAACGACTTAGTTTTGTGTCATGTCTGTGATCTGCCTTTTTCTACAAAATTAAACAAATGAATGACACATCCTCCGAGGCCAGTGATTCCATAATTATTGCCAGGGGTTGTACAAATGAAAGTTCCTACAACGTGTGATGCAACGTTACTGCCACTTTGATTGTAACGTTCAGGCAACGTTCCATTGTTAGCTGGGTTATCTGTTCTGAGACACTCGAATGGATACACATTATTAATAGTCAGACACATCCCTTTGGATAAACCAGAATATTTCAACATCAACATTGATAATGTAGAAAGATCACCCTTAAACACATATCAGTTTACAAGGAGCATATGTCAATAAAATGGAATGATCTATGCAAAGCATTTGTTTGATTATCAATACAAACAGAAGGTTTAGATATATAAATCAAAGAATACTGATGCACTTCTTTTATTTTAAACGAATGTCTTTTCCTTTGCTTAGACCCAAGTATAATAGCTGGTGTGAAGACTCAAAGATTTATGGCCCCGTGTTGTCGTGGGGGAAGTTTTGCAGTCTTGAGAGGTTCTGGCCTTGGCGTGAGGCCATAAAGGTGGGTTCTTCTGGCCTGGAGAAACTCAGATTGCTGATGAGAAGCCATTATGTCATGTAATCCATAAATGACCGAAAATTCACTGATAAAAAGGCCAAGGGCTCCCCTTTGAAGAACTGAATTACAGTTTTGTTTTGCTTTGAATCCAGTGTTGGCCCATGGGGGGATGTCTCCAAGCTTATCTTAAGATCTCCAGATGACTTAGGAATTTCTCAACTGACAGGAAAACACAATCTTTTGTCTGCAGTTCAAACTCAGGTTTTTGTTGAGACAGCATTAATGTATTTATTTAATTGAGGCCATGGCGCTACAACCCATACACTGACGTCAGCACGCTGCTATGCAAGGCAGTCACCAACACAGTGGAGTAACTTGGGGATTAAGGGCCTTGCCCAAGTTAATAGGGTTTTAAAAAGTAATACACATTTGAGCATGTGCGCATTTAAAGGTTTTTTCCTTGAGGGTAGAAACAGAGCTGCAGACCTTCTTAACCCGATTGTCTCCATGTTCAGTATTTGTCAATAACGTGTGTGTAAAGTTGTGAAAGTCACGCACTATCCGTCGCGGCGCACTTCATTTTTACGGCCCCACACACACGCTCCCACATATTACTTTTCCATTTCATATTCATCCTGTTTGATAGGGAACCAAATAAACTACCCCTGCGTGTCTCCATTTCCATTCATCTGTAGCTCACATTCTGTATAATTAGCTCACATTCTGTATAATTTTTCTTTTCCATGTTGAATGATCGGACAGAGATGGGAATCCCAGGTCCCTGGGCCTATTTAAATAAATCTGTATATTTAAATGGAGCGTGGACAAGAAGGAGTTTGGTACCTGCATGTGCGCTCAACTCCACGTTCAGTGGGATGTACAAAAGCAACTTGCTTAGATCCATGCGTACGCACACTTTGATACATCTGAATTTTTGTGCATTATGCCATGTTTCAGTAGGGAATCTACACAGGTCTTTGTACATAAGTCCCAGGACGCTAAAGACTTGGCTCTTCAATCTCCTGCAAAGATAACAGCATTGCCAAACCCCTCTCTCCAGTGACCTCATGACAACTTAAGCGCTTTCCAGGCAACTCTCAATCTCAAAGGCCGAGGACCCAGAAACACGAATGCCACTGCCGAGATAAGTGAATGTCTCTGCAAGTTCTACACTTTCAGCACATATAGTTGTATGCAAAGGTTTGGGCACCCCTGATAATTTTCATTTTTTCCTTTATAAATCATTGGTTGTCTGGATCAGAAATTTCAGTTAAACATATAATATAGCAAACACACTGATATTTGAGAAGTGAAATGAAGTTTCTAGTATTTACAGAAAGTGTGCAATAATTTAAACAAAATTGGGCAGGTGCATAAATTTGGGCACCATTGTCATTTTATGGATTTGAATAAATTTAGCACTAATTATTGGAACACAAACTGGTTTGGTAAGCTCATTGACCCTTGACCTCCTTACACAGGTGAATCCAATAATGAGAAAGGGTATTTAAGGTGGCCATTTGCAAATGTTTCTCCCCTTTGCATCTCTTCTAATAAGTGGCAACATGGGACTCTCTAAACAACTCTCAAATGACCTGAAAACAAAGGTTGTTCAACATAGTTTAGGGGAAGGACACAAAAAGCTATCTCAGAGTTCAGCTGTCAGTTTCCACTGTGAGGAACAAAGTGAGGAAATGGAAGACCACAGGCACAGTACTAATTAAGGCCCGAAGTGGCAGGCCAAGAAAAATCTCAGATAAGCTGAAGGATGGTGAGAACAGTCACAGTCCACCCACAGACCTGCTCCAAAGACTTACAACACGATCTTGCTGCAGATAGTGTCTCTGTGCATTGTTCAACTATGCAGTGCACTTTACACAAGGAAATGCTGTATGATGCCGTAATGCAAAGGAAGCTTTTCTGGATACACCACAAAGAGAATTGCTTGAGGTATGCTAAAGCACATTTGGACAAGCCAGCTTCATTTTGGAATAAGGTGCTGTGGACTGATGAAACTAAAGTTGAGTCATTTGGACATAACAAGGGCCTTATTGCATGGCTGAAAAAGAACAGCATTCCAAAAAAACCGCCTGCTACCTACAGTAAAATTTGGAGGTGGTTCCATCATGCTGTGGGGCCAGTGCAGGTACTGGGAATCTTGCCAAAGTTGAGGTTATTTTAAGCGGCTGTCCATGCTCAGAAACCAACAAACCTGAGATGTTTTGTGAAGAATGGTCCAAAATTCCTTCAACCAGAATACAGACTCTCACTGGAAGCTACAGGAAGTGTTTAAAGGCTGTTATTTCTGCAAAAGAAGGATCTACTAAATATTGATGTATTTTTTTTTGTTGGGCTGCCGAAACTTATGCACCTGCCCAATTTTGTTTAAAGAATTACTGCACATTTCTGCAAATCCTATAAACTTCATTTCACTTCTCATATAACAGGTGAAATAACAGGTGATTTTAATTTACAGATGAAAGGTTTCTAAAGAACTTGCGCAAGGCTTGCGTAACAGTTTGCCACCATTGGGCTTCCGTAGTTGGTTAAACTAGAGGACTGAAGCAGCACAGCAGCTTTACTTTGTTTCCACAGTGTTTTGGAAATATATGTCTCCCGAGGCGTCAGCGCAGTTCCACCGGCGCGGCTTTACCGAGGCGTCAGCGCAGTTCCACCTGAAGCCCAAGGCGTCAGCGCACATCCACCGGCGCGGCTCCACCTGAAGCCCGAGGCGCTAGCGCACATCCACCGGCGTGGCTCCACCTGAAGCCTGAGGCGCCAGCGCACATCCACCGGCGCGGCTCCACCTGAAGCCTGAGGCGTCAGCGCACATCCACCGGCGCGACTTTACCGAGGTCTGAGCGCGGAGTTATCTGACCATGGGTCCGAAGAAGGCACTGACGGCGGAGGAGGGAGACGATATCACTTTTTGTCTGAGGAAATCTCTGTTAAAATGCAGCAGAAATCCATTATGGAGCTGGTGGAAGAAGTGAAGGCTCTCCGGATCCAGAATGCAGAGAAAGACCGGCGTCTGGTGTACCTGGAGAACCGTGTTGTGGAGTTGGAACAGTACACAAGGATGAACGACGTTATTACAGGAATTCATATTAAACCTCGATCCTACGCACGGGCGGTGTCAGAAGACAGCGGGGGGGAGGCTAGTGAGCAGGAGGCCAGCTCAGTGGAACAACAGGTGGCTGACTTCCTGCAATCTAAAGGTATTCAAATGGACTGTAATAACACTGAAGCGTGCCACCCCCTGCCCAGGAGAGAGGATGGAGACAAGCGAGCAGTTATAATGAGGTTTGCCAACAGAAAACATAAAATGGCATTGTTAAAACAGGGACGGAAACTTAAAGGAACAAACGTATTCATCAATGAACATCTGACCAAAAGAAACGCAGACATTGCCAGGAAAGCTCGTTTCTTAAAAAAGCAGGGAAAAATTCAACAGACATGGACATCCAACTGCAAAACATTTATCAAATTGAATGGAACACCAGAACAAAAGTGAAGGTTATGGTAATCAGGAACATCGAGGATCTGGACAAATACGACCAATAGACCGGACAATAATTTCTTCTCAAATATCAATGACAGTAGTTGCTATTACACAGATGAACAGTTTAATCGGATCATTAAAACGGATAACAAATTATCAATAATCCATTTCAACAGCAGAAGTCTATATGCAAACTTTAACATTAAAGTATATTAAGTCAACTTAAAAAAATATTTAACATAATTGCTATATCAGAAACATGGATCAATGAAGATAAAGGAATGGATTTTGAACTGGATGGATATGAATTTAATTGTGTAAACAGAAAGAATAAGAGTGGAGGAGGAGTGGCTGTGTATGTGGATAAGAACATGGATTATAAAATAGTAGACAATATGACAACTGTGATTGATAACTTATTAGAATGTATAACTATTGAAATATGTGAAGAAAAAAGCAAAAATGTATGTCAGCTGTATATATAGAGCACCAGGATCTAGTATTGAAACATTCACTGACTGTATGGCAAAAATGTTCTCAAAAACTAATCAAAAAACTGTGTTCATTTGTGGTGACTTAAATATTGATCTGCTCATCCAAATAAGCATAAATAACAGATGAATTTATCAGTATAATGTACAGTATGAGTTTATATCCAAAAATCACCAGGCCAAGCAGAATTACATCCCATAGTGCTACCTTAATTGATAATATATTCAGCAATGATATTGAGAATAACACTGAGTGGATTATTAATCAATGACAGTGATCATCTACCAGTTTTCATAGTTTATAATAGAAACCATCGGCGGAATCAGCCAGAGGAGAAAATAAAATACAGGCGAGTGCGGACAGAGGAAAACATGAACACACTAAAGAAGGATTTACAGGAGCAAAACTGGGAAAAGGTATACAGTGAAAGTGATGTTGATAGTGCATATGAAACTTTTTTACAAATATTTACATCATTATATGATAAAAATTGTCCAATTAAACAAGACTACAGAAAACAAAAAATCCAAGATCGACCATGGATGACGAAAGGGTTACGAAATGCATGTAATAACAAAAATACACTGTATAGAGAATTCTAAAAAAAGAGGCAGAAAATAGATATAAGAAATACAAAAATAGATTAACTAATATTATACGGAATGTAGGAAGGAATATTATAGTAACATATATAATAACAAAAACAATATTAAAGGAATATGGGATATATTAAATAGCATTATCAAAAATGGTAATAAAAAACAGAGTTACCCTCAGTATTTCATTGATAACAATGTCAAGAAGGAAAATAAGGTATAATAGGTATAATAACGGTTTTAATAATTTTTTTGCAAATATTGGACCAAGCTTGGCAGAAAAAATTCCCAATTCCCAACCTGAGGATTGGGATATAATCTCATAGAAAGAAATCCCTGTTCAATGTTCCTCACAGCAGTGGATGGAAAAGAAATTATAGACATTGTGAATAATTGTAAATATAAAACATCTACCGATTTAAATGAAATTGATATGGTGGTGGTAAAACAGGTCATTGAATGGATGGTAGAACCATTAACATACATCTGTAACTTATTTCAAACCGGTAAATTTCCCAATCAAATGAAAATAGCTAAGGTTGTGCCGCTGTATAAGACTGGGGATAGACACCACTTCACAAATTATAGACCTGTTTCTTTGCTTCCACAATTTTCCAAATTATTAGAAAGTTATTCAATATAGATTAGACAAATTCATAAATAAACATAAATTACTTACTGATAGTCAATATGGATTCAGAGCACATAGTTCAACATCACTTGCATTAATAGAATCAGTTGAGATTACAAATGCCATAGACCACAATTACATTCAGTTGGCTAAGCGGAAAATTATTTTCCACACACATTTATTCAAAACACACAGCAAACTATAATAAACAATTGTTTTGACACATTATAAAGGTAATTTGAGGTCTTGTGTGAAAGACTGTACAACAAAAAGGTTCAAACAATATATACGAGGTCTGTCGATAAAGTATCGTACCTTTTTATTTTTTTTAAACTATATGGATTTGATTCATATGTTTTCACGTCAGACAAGCTTGAACCCTTGTGCGCATGTGTGAGTTTTTCCACGCCTGTCGGTGACATCATTCGCCTGTGAGCACGCCTTGTGGAAGGAGTGGTCCCACCCCGTCGTCGGATTTTCATTGTCTGGAAATGGCGGAATGATTTGGGTTTTTTTTTCCATCAGAATGTTTTCAGAAGCTGTTAGAGACTGGCACCTGGAAACTATTCGAAAAATTTATCTGGCTTTCGGTGAAAATTTTACGGGCTTCACAGATAAGGTCTGGTAGTACAGCTTTAAGGACGCTTAGCGCACCACGCTCTGAGCTGCGACAACACGGCACAAGCCACCGGACCATTTCCGAGATGATGGCTCTGTGGATACGAGACCGTCATGTGCTCTTTCTCTGGTTATCACAAGAGCTGGACATCAGCCATTTTCCGGCAGATTTCACTTTTAACAAGAGATTTTGTCATGGAAAGCCGCGCGGAGGCTTTGCGCGTCACGACCGATTTGCTTTGGAAGCGAGACAAAGGAACACCTCAGTTTCGGCGTGTCAGAGGACAAGTTTGGACATGTCCAGCTCTCCACAATTTCACTGATACTTACTGGACTGGTAATCATTGAAAGCCGAGATAGACATGTCCAAACTTGTCCTCTGACACGCCGAAACGGAGGTGTTCCTTTGTCTCGCTTCCAAAGCAAATCGGTCGTGACGCGCGAAGCCTCCGCGCGGCTTTCCATGACAAAATCTCTTGTTAAAAGTGAAATCTGCCGGAAAATGGCTGATGTCCAGCTCTTGTGATAACCAGAGAAAGAGCACACGACGGTCTCGTATCCACAGAGCCATCAGTTCAGAAATGGTCCGGTGGCTTGTGCCGTGTCGTCGCAGCTCGGAGAGTGGCGCGCTGAGCGTGGCGCGCTGAGCGTCCTTAAAGGGGTCCTTAAAGCTGTACTACCAGACCTTATTCTCTGTGAAGCCCGTAAAATTTTCACCGAAAGCCAGATAAATTTTTCGAATAGTTTCCAGGTGCCAGTCTCTAACAGCTTCTGAAAAAATTCTGATGGAAAAAAACCCAAAATCATTCCGCCATTTCCAGACAATGAAAATCCAACGATGGGGCGGGACCACTCCTTCCACAAGGCGTGCTCACCAACAGGCGTGGAAAAAGTCACGCATGCGCACAAGGGTTCAAGCTTGTCTGACGTGAAAACATATGAATCAAATCCAAATAGTTAAAAAAAAAAATAAAAAGGTACGATACTTTATATAAAAACACAAATGCACATTTTGAACAATATATACAAAATGGTCTATGCATTTTGTTTGTCTTCATCTCAAAGCAATTTCTGTCTGCTATTACACAAAGGTCACATCACAAACATACCACTGTCCCAGCTTTTTTGAAATGTGTTGCAGGCATCCATTTCAAAATGAGCAAATATTTGCACAAAAACAATAAAGTTTATCAGTTTGAACATTAAATATCTTGTTTTTGTGGTGTATTTAATTGAATATAGGTTGAAGAGAATTTGCAGATTATTGTATTCTGTTTTTATTTACATTTTACACAACGTCCCAACTTCATTTAATTGGGGTTGTATTTCATGCTATTTATTCTCCTTCATGTTAGTTCTTTCTTGTGCGTTTACTCTGACATCTCCTCTGTGTGGCTTTATTTCCTGTTCACTGGTTTCCGAGTTCACGTTTCTGGATTTCAGCATGAATTGCTGAAATCCAGCAATTAATAACCACTCACACTGTGTTACTCCCTCGCCAGATTACCTTATGCCTGCTCTCTTGCGTTGTTTCTCTGTGTTTGCTTCTGTATTATTGATCAACACTGAAAATTCCATGTTTACTGAGCTCTACCTGCTGTTTTCAGATTTGGTCACATGGAATGACAGATCTCTACTTCATATAACCCATTCAAGAAATCATCTTTCTTCATCAACTCAGAACCTGCCTATGGGGCATATGCACTGATGACATTTATCATTACCCCATCAATTTCCAACATTACACTCAACACCTTGTCAGACATTTGTTTAACCTCCAGCACACTTTAAATATACTTTTCCTTTAGAAAGACCCCAATAACGTTTCTCCTCTCATCCACACCTTGTTATATGTTTGAACCCACCTCTAATGCACCTGGCCTCACTTCCCTTCCACCTAGTTTCTTGTATATACAAAATGTCTACCTTTCTCTCTCCATCATATAAGCCTGTTGTGACACACAGGAACTGGAAACAGACTCAAATGCAATGAGGCAGGTTTGTAAAAACAAAGGTAACAATTTACTGATAATGTGCTGCTGAGGTGGATAAGGTGTAGACCAGGCGGTGAAGTCCCTGGAGGATGGGCCACAGGTGTGAATGCCAGGTAAGCCAGTGGAGCGGGTGGCGACTACAGACTGCTAGAGAGGGAAACACAAAAACAAGGAATGAGCAACCACAGAATAATCTGAGATGTGGAGAGAGAAAATTAATGTACTGAATGACACCAAACATGGGGCCAGGTTACCACTTCTGTAGATGGAAGGATCTGGCAGCGTCTTCCAGTTCAGCCCAGGTGTAAGTCGGACACCGCTAGTCGATGCTGGTGTGCCGAAGCCACAGCTGTAGTCAATCATCTCCACTGTCAGAGAAAGTGGAGATGATGGGAGGTGGGAGACATGGAAGACTGGAGGGTTCCGCAGTGACCTCAGAAGGCATAGGCAGACTGCCACAGGATTAAATGTTTGGTCTACCACAAAGGGTCCCAGAACCCACTGAGCAAACTTGAAGGACTCCACCTGCAGTGGAATGTCAGCAGAGGACAGCCACACCTCCTCCGGGATGACAGAGCAGGGCCGGGGTCTGATGGCAGTCTGCATGGCGACGAACCCACTCCCTGGACTCCAATAAGGTGTAACAGGTGGTGGTCCAGACCCTGTGGCCATGCCAGAGGTGCACCTGGACAGAGAGCACAACCAATTCCTTTTGTTGGTCTGGGAATAACGGTGGTTATTCCCAGACCGTCTCCTCAGTTCCTCAGATGGGGACAGGTGGCGTGAAAAGAACGCACATGGATGTAATCGGTTATCAACCCCATTCTGGAAAGGATCCCCCCAATCTCACTATCGGAGGCATCGACCTCCACAGTGAACTGGTGATCAGGGTCCAGCTGAATGAATATGGGAGCGGTGGTGAACAGGTGTTTTAGGCTTATGAAGGCCTGAGAGACAGCAGGTGTCCAACTAAAAGGTGTCTTGGGAGATGTAAGAGTGAGTCTGTAATTGCATATGAATTTGCAGTAAAGTTGGTGAACCCAAGAAAACGATGTAGTTGTTTGACAGTGGTTGGAGTCGGCCATTTGGTCAGGTATCATGGTCAGGTTGGATCTGGCCTTGTGCTATTAACGAACCCTAAGAATGAAACAAATGGCAAATGGAAAGTACACGTTTCTGCCTTGAGGAACAGCTGATTCTCTCACAGGTGCTGGAGAACTTGATTAACATACGTCTGGTGTTCCTCTAAGTCAGGGGTGGGCAACTTGTTCCAGAAAGGGCCAAGAGGGTGCAGGTTTTCTTTGCAGCCACAGACTCCACCAGGTGATTTCATGACTAATATCACTTTGAGCAGATGGAATCAGTTAATCAGTGAAATCAACTGGTGGAGTCAGTGGCTGCAAAGAAAACCTGCACCCTCTTGGTCCTTTCTGGAACAAGTTGCCCACCCCTACTCTAGGTTTTCACAAAAGACAAGGATGCCTTCTAAATAGATGACCAGAAAGCGGTCCAGGCAATCGCGCGGTAGTGACAGGACCATGTCTTTGCTAAAGACAGGAGCAAGGTCATGATAAATGGCAGGAACCTGAGATCAATCCACTGGGGTGTCAACAGAGAGGGGAACATGGGACTGGCTAGTGGGAAGGTGGAATGCAGACAGAGGGGGTGGCACTTCTCACTCCACCGGGTAATAGTGCCTGTAAACCAATCGAGGGATGGGTTATGATGGAGCAATCACAGGTGTCCTAAGACTACGGGTGTGGTGGAGGAGAATACATAGAACTGTATGTCCTCATGGTGGTTACTGGATGTAATGAGATGGAACGGAAGGGTTTGGTGCATGATGGAGGAGAGTGGAGAATTATCGAAAGCCCGAACCCCTAGAGGGTTGGGCAATGCCTCTAGGTGGATATGAGTTTAGTGACAATATGTCGGACTATGAAGCTGGCCTCCGCCCCGGCGACAACCAAGGCGGAGGTGAAAGTGGTTCTGCTGAAACTGGATGGTGGCCGGATTTAGCTCTTTGATAAGACTCACATTGGGGACATCAGCTCCACTGGCAGAGAAACACAGAAGGGAGGGGGAGACAAACACAGAATCCAGACTGATTCCTCAGACCACAACATAAGCCAGTTCCTTCCCTTACCAGTCATACTGTCACTAACGTTCAAAATCCCAACTCTCATCGCCACACTTCCAGACATGCTTTCCGCATCTTGTATTCTTCTCCCAGCAGTAGGATAGTTTTCCTCTGACACCATGCAAGACAGTAGTACTCATGGGAGTTGTTACTATCCTGGCCCTTGACCAAAAATTAGACTTAAGAGCTGTTAATTTGGTTTTGACAAAATTTACTCCAGATGCCTTTCCTGATGATACTCCTCATTTACTCGGGCTTGGGTCTGACACTCAGAATGCAGTGGTCTGTGCATCCCTCGTGGTCAAGTTCATTCTTTCCTAACTAATTAAAAAAATAAATTTCTTCCAAATGAAGCAATAATAAAATGTGAGCCAGCACCCTTGACTGCTATGTTTTAATATCATTACTCATGTTATAAAATAGATATACAGAAGCCAAAACAGATCAACCACTGAATGCTGAAATCAACTTTACTCACATTGCTCTGTTTTGTTTGCTGACAGCGAACCTGATGACGCTACACGCAAAACGCGTGTAGCATGTTACATATTTCTTGCGACCTACCAGCACCTGGACTGGTTTCACATATATATAGGATTTGAAAGCTATACAGTTCCACCTGATGTCGTGCATCCCACTGCTGCGCAGGTCACAGCTGACTGAATACTGTCATTATGGAATGCACACAGTATAATCAGCAGTTGATCCTTTCATTCAAGTCCTTTGTTGATTGATGAGTTTTTGTTTCGCAGCAGTTTCCTGGGCACGTCTCTGTACACAGCAAAAACTCTACCCTGCATGAGACACAAGCAAAAATCAGCATAATTGCTCTAATTGCAACCAATTTCTCTTTGAATGGACCCTGCTGTCACATCTCTCAACAAGTAGGGGAACAACAACACCTGATGGTTCTCCAGATGGAGATGAATTGTTTAAAGAAAAAAACTTGTCCAAGGATCAGCGAGGAAACAGCAGAAATAGATTCTGAGTAATCAAATTGAGCAGCCAGGTCACGGGGTTGCTGTGAGCACCAGGGACTTCAGGTCTGAAATGTTGCAATATATTGCATGATGGCCACAAAAAACCCTGAGCGTCTACAGCGAGCGAATGCGAGTAAACCCTAACAAAACCCCTTTGTCAACATATGAGCGTGGAGCAGTCACGAGTGTCAACAAACACTCAGAGGGGCATTCCTGTGTGAATTCCTGCGCCTCTTCAGTGAAATAACAGCACAGACCGTGTGTGTTAAGTCAAACACAATTTGAGGAAAAGTTCACACAGCATTAAACTGTGGCCCACAACCTTATTCGCCAATGACACGGCTAATGTGCTCACTCAGCATCAGGACCATTGTGTACCTCCCAGCACATGGGACATGATTCTCCTGTGCCATGAGGACAGGGGATGTATTCAAATATGTGCCTCTTTCTTTTAATGATTCACCAAAGCTTGCCTTCAGCCCTGTTGTAAACATTCTATGTGTCCACTGAGCTGCTTCTCATCCTTCAACCACATTCAGGTACGTGCATAAGCCCTGGGACAGTGATGCAATTTTTGTTATTTTACCTCTGTACAACCCCAAGGTGGTACTGAAATTAAACAATCAAGATGTGCTTGTAGTTGTAGACTTCCATGGTTTTAACAAAATACTGCAGTGGCCAAGTGTGCTTGTTTGGACTGCATTTATGTTGTGCTTTTCCATCTGAATCAGAAGCTCAAGCGCGTTATGATGATGCCTCACATTCACCTATTCACACACCAGTGTCAGCATGCTGCCATTGTAAGGCACTCAACGCAATCATGAGCAACTAGGAAATTAGGACCTTGTCAAAGGGCCCTTTGTGGTTTCTGATCTGGTAAGGGTTTGAACTGAGGATCCTCTGGTCTCAAGCCCACCTCTTCACCATCACCTCCCCTGATGAGCCGTGGGGCCACAATCTTAGACCGGTTGTCCAAACCCGCTCCACTCAGTGCTGTTTGGCAGGCGCAGCGCATTTAATCCATTCGAACTCTCTGAATACTAAAATGTTTTTCACGCAGTTTTTTTCTGCAAACGTCACACGTAGCTATGACACAGGACAAATGGTTGTCGTATTTTAATATTCATAGTGGGAATAAACAGTACAACCTAGACTGCAGACAAGTATTTTGCAAACACTGAAAACACATACATTATACATACAGTTGTGCTCAAAAGTTACATACCCTGGCAGAATTTTTACTTTTTTTGGCCATTTTTAAGAGAATATGAATGACAACACCAACAACCTTTTTTTTTCCACTCATGGTTAGTTGTTGGGGTGAAGCAATTTATTGTCAAACAACTGTGTTTCCTCTTTTAAATCAAAATGACAAGAGAACTACCCAAATGACCCTGATCCAAACTTTACTGTTGTGAAAGTGTTGTGACACGGACCCACAACAGGGGGCGTTAATGAACGGACAATGGATAAGCCAAAAGTAACAATTTAATGTTGTGAATCGCACAACGACGTACAGACAATAACAATATGGTGGACTGTCAATCATACACCAGGTGACGTGTGGGCAGGCTTTACCATACCCCTGTTCTTAATAATGTTTATTGCCCCCTTTAACATCAATGACAGCTTGTAGTCTTTTGTGATAGTTTGGA
Organism: Thalassophryne amazonica; assembly: GCF_902500255.1. Classification (NCBI taxonomy): domain Eukaryota; kingdom Metazoa; phylum Chordata; class Actinopteri; order Batrachoidiformes; family Batrachoididae; genus Thalassophryne; species Thalassophryne amazonica. The sequence continues at coordinate 58,917,266 of NC_047107.1, read as the reverse complement.
CGAGGCTCTCTGATGGTGAAGCTGCCACTGAATATGTTTCGGACTTTATTTACAATAATTACAAAGAAATACAAACAGTATGGCACTTTATGGTAAATCTGTATGAAGTAGACAGTTCTCAAAAACTGAGTGATTGTGCAAGAAGGAGAAGAGTGAGGAAAGCCACCAAGACACCCAGACAACCTAGGAGAAATTATGGGCTTATATGGCTGTGATTGGAGAAATTGTGCACAGTGCATGCTTTGCACTTTGCATCACTACTCTTAGCTTCGTAGTGGAGTAGAGCAGAGAAGGATTTTCTTTCACCAAACAGATCAAATCCAGGCTTGCATCTCAGATGTACCTTCTGGCCATTTGTAGCTAAACTTTCAGGTCTTCTTTTTAAGAAAATCCTCCTCTATATCACTTCATCATGAAGATGGATAACTGGTGATACAAAATGCAAAGCTTGCACTGTGCATAATTTTTCCAATCACAGCCACGTAAGCCTATAACTTGTTCTGGGTTGGCTGAGTGTCTCGGTGGCTTTCCTCACTCTTCTACTTCTTGCACAGTCACTCAGTTTTGAGAACTGTCTACTCCACACAGATTTACCATAAAGTGCTATATTGTTTGTATTTCTTTGTAATTAATGTAAATAAGGCCCAAGACATATTCAGTGGCAGCTTTTCCATCAGAGAGCCTCGTCCACAACCACCACAAAAGACTCCAAGCTGTCGTTGATGTTAAAGGGCAATGTACAGTATTAAGAACAGGATCAGGGTCATTTGGGTAGTTCTCTTTTCATTTTGATTTAAAAAGAGAAAACACAGTTGTTTGACAATAAATGGCTTCACCCAACAACTAACCATGAGTGAAAAAAAAGTTTTTGTGTTGTCATTCATATTCTCTTAAAATGGCCAAAAAAAGCAAACATTCTGCCAGGGTATGTAAACCTTTGAGCACAACTGTAAATACACACACTAAGGAAAATAATTTTTATATAAGGAACAACCAAAAGGAAGAGAAATTAACAAATAGGTTAAGAATGAAATTTGGAACGCCAAAAGAGCTTATAAAGACAAAGTAGAACATAAGTATAGTAGTGGTGATCCGCGGGCGGTCTGGAGAGGCATCAAATTTATGGCCTCAGTCACTAATGTCCAACAGGAAAATAACAGAGCACCAATTAGAATAGAGGGGAGCAATGAAGATCTGCCAAATGCTTTTAATTGTTTTACTCCCAGTTCGAGAACCATGATCTTTCAGACAAATTCTGTCTTGAGGGTATTCCCTCTGCTACTGACTGTAGTATAGTCATCAGTGAGGAAAGTGTAAAAAATCTCCTGAAGAGGGTTAATGTAGAAAGTCCTGTGGCCCAGATGGATTTGTGGACGCACATTAAGGTATTGTGCTGACCAACGCACCAGTGTCCTCCACCACATTTTTCAGATGTCACTTAGCTGTGGCCAAGTACCTGACTTATGGAAATCTTCAATCATAATCCCTGTTCCAAAAAATTAATTCCCCAGTTTAATGATTTTAGACCAGTAGCACTTACGTCACTGTGTATGAAGGTCTTTGAGAAAATTATGAAGAATATGATTATTCAAATATGGAGGGGAGCATCAACCCACTCCAGTTTGCTTATCAGGCAGGTAAAGCTGTAGAGGATGCCAAGCTTTTTATCCTTAATTGCCTCTACAAACATTTGGAAAAACCTCAAGCCTATGTTCGGCTTTTGTTCGCTGATTTTTCCTCGGCTTTTAATTTGATGCAGCCGCATCTTTTACTTAAGAGGCTAATGTGTGATTTTAAACCGGATTGTTTTATGGTTGTCAGATTTTTTTAACTAACAGAAAGCAGAGGGATTTTGTAAATGTTGTGTTTCAGACTCCTTAGCTTTGTCCACCGGTTCACCACAAGGGTGTGTCTTTTCCCCCCTACTTTTTATTTTATACACAGATGAATGCAGAAGCGTTAGGCAAGGTAGCTACCTAGTCAAGTTTCTGATGACACTGCTCTGCTGTCCCTTCTTCAGGGAGCTGAGTCAGGACACAGGGAGGCCCTCGATGATTTTGTTTCATGGTGTGACAAACTATATAGACCTAAATGTGTCTAAAACTAAGGAGCTCATAATTGACTTTAGACGTAATAAAAGTTCAGCCACAGACAGCATCATTCATGGCAAGCTGTGGAAAGAGTTCCTGCATATAAATACCCTAGGCACCTTTTTTGACGAGAAGCTGAAATTTGATGTGAATACTGCAGATATTGTGAAGCGAGGGCAACAGAGAGTATTTCCTTTGTAAACTGAACTCTTTCCTGTCAGCCCTGTTATTATGTGTCGTTTTTAATCAGTCTTTTATTGAAAGTCTCCTGTGTTTCTCTTTCATCTGCTGGTTTCCCAGCCTCGCACTGAAAGATAAAAACAGCTTGTACAGTATTATAAAAACATGTTCACTGGAGTGAAATTTAGGCATCTAACCAGTTTTTGTGACGTGGAAATTCTGAGGAAAGCAAATTGTATTTTGTCTTCTCCTGGTCACGTGCTGGCAGGTGAATTTTCCCTGTTGTCTTCAGGTTGTTTCACCTGTCTGTAAGACAAACCGTTTTTTAAAATCTTTTATTCCCTTTGCTGTTCGTCTTTTAAACTCTTTGTAGGTTTTTTTTTTTTTTAATGACTAATTTATTTCTATGTATCTTTTGTATTGGGTCGTTACTGTGTTTTGTGTGCCAGTATGCAAGCTGCTGAAACTAATTGCCCCTGGTGGAATGAATAAAGTCGTCTAAGTCTAATATATGATAGAGAAGCAGATAGTGGCAGTAAAGTCAACTATTTTAGTAATTTGAAGAGACAATATATGATTAGGCTATATATAAATATTTATATATATATATAAACCAAATACTGACTACACTATATTTCCATATAAAACAACAATAATGTTATATATCAGAGAAAATAAAAATATATATAAATCAGAGTGTGTGTGTGTGTGTGTGTGTGGATCGGGAGGTCTGGGCGGCTTTGCTTGAGCTGCTGCCCCCGCGACCCGACTCCGGATAAAGCGGAAGAAAATGGATGGATGGATGGATATATATATATATATATATATATATATATATGGAGTATCAATATAATCTATATATCAGAGAAAATTATATCATATATAGAATATCATATCATTCGTGTGTGTGTGTGTATATATATATATATATATATATATATATATATATATATGGAGTATCAATATAATCTATATATCAGAGAAAATTATATCATATATAGAATATCATATCATTCGTGTGTGTGTGTGTGTGTGTGTGTGTGTGTGTGTATATATATATATATATATATATATATATATATATATATATATATACACAAACATTATACATCAGAGAAAAGCATAATATATACGACTCATATATAGAGTATCAATATCATTCATAGTTAAATATAAAAAAGTTATCTATCAGAAAATGATAATATATTAATCATATAGCATATCAATATACTTCATATCAGGACAGAGACAGAAAGGCTGTACAAAGCAGGGAGAGAATAAAATGTAAATGTAAACTGTTAAAGTAGCACAAGAACATGACGTCCCGCCCCAAACTGCACTTTGTCTGCACTTTGCTTTCCGTACAAGTTGTTGTACGGAAAGCCCTCACAGTATGTGGGTACCCACGATGGTCCCTGGACAAAGTGCAGAAGTCCCAGAAAACAAAGACAGCAGATAGACAGGAGACGGAGACAAGAAGAAGAGTGTCTCTCCCTTATTTAGCAGGAGTAGGGGAAAAACTACAGAGGATCTTCAGACAGCACAAAATCCAAGTTTACTTTAAACCGGTTAACACCTTGAGACAGAAATTAGTTCACCCTAAGGACAGGATCCCTAGTTACAAACAGAGCAATGTAGTGTATTATATCAGATGTCAGGAAAACTGTAATGAACACTACATAGGTGAGACTAAGCAACCTTTAAACAAGAGGCTATACCAGCACCGCAGAGAGGTCGCCAGTGGACCTCAGTCTGCAGTTCATCTCCACCTGAAAGACACTAACCACACGTTTGAGGACAAGGAAGTTAAAATCTTAGCCAGAGAGAAGAAATGGTTTGAGAGAGGTGTCAAGGAAGCATTCTTTGTAAAACAGTTGAAATCCAGCCTTAACCGGGGGGGCGCGTCTCAGACACGCTTTGTCCCCTGTTTACAATGGGGTACTCAGGTCTAAGCAGTTTCAGTCTTTTGTTCATGGTAATGAGTCATTCACGTCATCACGAGAGTCGTCAAGGGAGCCATCAGGGGAGGCTTCCATCCCATCATTAGGAGAGTGCACAATAGGTGCTAATTAGAGCTATTGTTAGTCACTAGCCTATAGCAGTCGGCCTTTCGGTAGGAGGGGTCTGGTTAGGTTAAAAACTTCTGGTTTATTCTTGTCTACAGGAGTCAAGACAGAAGTCAGACTACCAGAGCAAGAATTTTAGCTGAGGAAGCTTCTGTGATTTGAAGCGAAACGTCCTCACGTCAAGCAACCCAGTCCAGTCGAAGATTCAAGCTTCTCTACTATCAACACGTAGTGTTGGCGAGTAGTTTGCGCAATGTTTCACAGCCATTTCACGTTTGTTGCACAACTTTGATGTCTGAGAGATTTTTTTGAACATTTCAAAATTCTCTTTGCACACTTGCACATCTCACGTTCAGTCTACACTGGTTCATGGCAAGTTTAATCACCAATACAACAGGTGATGTAACACAGTGGTAAACGTACCACTGTCCCAGCTTTTTTGAAACGTGTTGCAGGCATCCATTTCAAAATGAGCAAATATTTGCACAAAAACAATAAAGTTTATCAGTTTGAACATTAAATATCTTGTCTTTGTGGTGTATTCAGTTGAATATAGGTTGAAGAGGATTTGCAAATCATTGGATTCTATTTTTATTTACATTTTACACAACGTCCCAACTTCATTGGAATTGGGGTTGTAACTTATGAAGCTAAAACAGATATAAAAAAGACTGCATAAATATATATTTTAAAAATAGTTGATTACAGATTTGACATTTTCACTTTGACCTTGTTGCTGTATAGGTTCCTGCACTTAAGTCCCAATAGATCCTGTCACTCACACACTTTTATTGGTATTCTACAACCTTGATAGGTGATATTTCCCTTGCTGCGGATCAATAACACATTCTGCAAAAAACACAGCTGTGCGTTACATTTGATTTATCTTGTTTTGTCAACCTTGTATATTTTCATTGTAATTATTTAACTTTTAATTTCGCAACAACTGCAAAAATATTCGGGGTTTGTTTTCTGTGCATTCAGACAAACTGAATCTTGTCCTGCACCTGTAGGTGGTGAAGGAATAGTGGCTCTCTACCGCCACCTCGAGGTGCACACTAGATGGTGGGATAGTGATTTAGGGCAAAAGTAAACGGCAAAACTGAAAAATCTCCATGTTGCATTTTATTTCTTTATGTATTAACATATAATGTATACATAATTAATATATAATGTAATGCATATAAGCTTTTACTATTTTATTAAATTGTGGGGGCCATGTATCACTCAAACACACTGAGGCCCGCAACACTGACTGAATTATATTGTCATAATCACATTTGTTTTGAGTGTGACTTACTGTACAAAATACAATCTAAGAACTTCAGGCAAATTGTTCAGAATGTGGAAACTGTGATCCTCAAGCTTATTACTGAACATTACAAGTGACATTTTTCCATCTTTTTCATTTTGTGTAAATCTTAATTACTATTTTTTAAAGCTGCAGAATCAGTCATCGCTGTTTTCTTCTACAATTTTTTACACTCATAGAATGTATCCTTAACTATCATGCCCTGCTAATACAAGAGGAAGTGCACACTTACCTCTACCAATGGAGTTATAATGGTCAGTTATGACATCCATCAGAGGACAGGCAAGAGTCTTTTTTATTTAGTTTTTATAAAGAACTCTGTGACATCATAAGGCGAGAATGCCTTATGAGATAAAATGTGAAACCAATAAACCAAAGGGAGTTTTGAGTTAGAAGAATGGCTTGAGGTTTTGTATCCCTGAAAAGAAAATATGACATATCTTCCTGAGTTCCAAACTTGGGGTCCAGGCCCTCTGAGAGGGGCACCAAAGATCCTTACGCAAGGTTTTGTTTGTTTCAGATTTCATTCTTTTTTTGCGGTGGGGGGCACAGGGGAAGTTCAGCCTTTCTGATACAAGTGGGAGTTCCAATAAATTAAAGGGTGGAAACCTTCACTATCCTCTCAGTGAGGATACTCAGAACCTTTGTCCATGTTGTTAGTCCCTCTTCCTGCTTCCAACTGATGGGGGCAAAATTCTGACCAAGCTTTAACAAAATGGTTGGTGTTAGTTTGTGTGATTTCTCCCTTACAAAATTTGGCATGTATGCCCACTTTAGTTTCTACACTAAACACCAAACAATAATGACATCAGAAGCACTTGCTGCTCCACAGCTATGAGTATGAGCAATCAGGAGTAATTTTAAAATTTTCTTAATGCCACATTGTCATTTTTTTTTTTTTCCCATCTGTGGATGGCAAGGTAGAACACAATTACTACTTGGAGTTTAACAATAATCATAGTTTCCAATCTTTGCTCATTTTTCCCTGTTCAGTACTGCTTAATATGCCAAAATGGTGTCATTAGACCAAAAATAATGTAACAACTTTGTCATTCCACATCTGTTCCCTCGTCGTTTTGCATAATCAATTCAATGCAGCTGTGTTCTCCTGTATTTGCACACAGCAACCATACAGAATCGCACCTGCTCTGGTTCCAATGTAGTTATCGCCTTTCTAAAAAAATCCAAATTATACAAACACATTACAGTCACTATAGAGCCAGTGGTCGCGTTTGTGTTCAGTCTCACTTCAATTTCAATTTATTTCATTATATATAGCAACACCAAAACACAACAAAGTTGCCTCAAGGCACTTCACACAAGTAAGGTCTAACGTTATCAACCCCTAGAGCAAGCACACAGGCAACAGTGGTAAGTAAAAACTCCCTCTGATGATTTGAGGAAGAAACCTCAAGCAGACCAGACTCAAAGGGGTGACCCTCTGCTTGGGCCACACTACTGACACAAATCACAAAACAATTCACAAAATTAATATACAGATGTTGCTGGTGCACAGGACAGTAATCATCCAGGCATAATCACTGTGATTGTGAAATTTTGGCAGAATTCTTTCCTTTGTAATTTCATTTGAATTTACAGATCCTCTCACATTTCAAATGTTTGTTATTAAATTGTCAAGGAGGTCTTAAAATGGTAAACACCATCTGCTTAATTTTTCAGTGCACTTTCATGATAGTTAAGAATACAGTCATGTGAAAATTAGTGAGAGGAATGATCATATCACTGTGGTCAGGAGGGACGGTTCTGTCAAACTGTTTTCATAGGTTCAACTGGCTTACATGCCTTTTTCGTGTGTGTGTGTGTGTGTGAAAGAGAGTGCACACTCGCTCATAAAAAATTTGAGCTGGGTTTTATTTTCTTGAGCTGTCTGAATCCCAACTTGTGTGAATTAGCAGTATAGGCAAATTGGTAAAAAAAAATTTAAAATGATAGTAACCCTGTGGTGTCTGATGAATTGCGGATGCTCATGCTGGATTTTATTTGAATTGAGTTTTACGTTCTGATGAGATGTCATTTCACTCAAGAGGCCAGCCCTCCACACAACAGTTCTCTATCCAGATTTCCACACCTCCTCCCGTCAGGTTGACATGCCTCTCTTTACCTCGTTAAACTCCCCGACTGAGTGACCGAGGAATGAAAATACAACAGCAATAAGTGCCTTTTCAATTTTAAAAATTTTGCATGTGCATGCTGTATTTACAGCACAATACTGTCGGGCCGCAGAACTGCCGAGTTATGTGACGAGATGCACAATTTGACAAGACCGCACATCTCGACAGAATACTGGTAAAACGTCTATTTGTGACCGTAATCCAGGATGAATGTCCACAAATCATCTGACACAACAGGATTATTCCCATTCTAATCAAATTCCATTATTCCATCACCATGGTTTATTTTTTTGCAAGTAATTCGGTCAGCAAATCGTTGTGATAGGTTGTGGTCAGCTCGTCAAAGCCTATGTCGTGACAGCACCTTCATGTCAAACTGGAAATTCTGTGAGCAGGCCCACAGATTTCTCCATCTTGTCAGCTGCATTGAGTTAAATCCACAGTAAATCCATCAATCAATCCAGTTAAATCCACTCATTTCAGGATCGTCGTCGCTGCACTAGTTGGCCTTGGGTGGCAATGATATTGTTGACACCTGCACAGCAATGCAGTCAGGGGGGCAGAATAACATATCAAATGTGAAATGGTTTTAATTTTTTGCGATCGTCCACGCAATATTTTATGGTCTGAAATCTCACACGATTAACCAATCAGATTTGTGGAAAAAATGTAATTGGACTGGAATAAAATGAAGCTTCTTCCTCCTGAAACTGAATGCACTTACACTATTGACATGTTAAAACAGGCCTGCCGACATTAATTTTGCTTTGGCCTGCTACAGCAATTACCAGTGCAACTGACAAGCTCTCTGAACATTAACAAATTACTAATTATTAAAAAGTAGTGTTACTGCAGTGCAATTGCAGCAATTCACACAAGAATATATATATTTTTTGCTCCGTCGAGATTAATTTATGGCCTGTTAAAGCAAAGAATTTGGGCAGTCCTGAGTCTAATGGATTAACAAAATTCTAAAGAGCGGATCCATAAGATCCAGCTCTTCCAGATCCATAAGATCCAGCAATACTAACGGGAGCTTTTTATTTTGTATTATAAAATCCTAAATGCAAAATAGTGCATTTCCATCCATCTGAAATGATACCTCACATTCACCCTGTAGTGTATTTATTAGAGCCTCCACATGGGGAACCAAAAGACGCAACCATTTAGTTAAATCTAGATCGGCTCACACTGGAGCACCATAAGAAAGTAGTGAATAAGCGGCCTATTGGCCTTATAAATGTAATTTCCACCACACCATTGCCTTACAATATAAAGCGCCTTGGGGCAACTGTTTGTTGTGATTTGGAGCTATATACATGTGCTCTGATGTCACTGTTTATCTCCATAGAAACTACCCAAACAATCTTTCATACAAACTGTTTAAAGGGACATTATTGTTGTGGTGGAAATTACGGCAATAGTGTGGGACAACTACATTTCGTTTAAAAAAATCACAACAGTTGTATGACATTGAATACCCCAATTATGTTTTGATTATTTTACTGATATTTTATTCAGAGATATTTTAAAACATTAGAAGAAAATGTTTTTTTACTATTCATTTTCATCATTGAAGATCATAAGTCTGGGTGTGGGACAAGCACAAAACGGCAATATTTGCACAAAATGATGCTGAAAAAAGGTGAAAAAGTCATCATAGACTACTAAGACAAATTTCTTAAAACACTTTCATTGTAAAGATAACCATAAAAGTGTGAAATTTCCCCTTTTTTTCATAAAATATGATCAAGGGACATAAAAGTGCCCGTAGTCTAAGAATCACCCGAATATGTTTAAAACGAAGAATAATAATGAGGAGCCACTTTGTATCCATTAACAACAAACCCTTTTTCTGGAATCTTTACTGGGTCACTTAGCTGGTCCTTTGAAATGGTGGTTCGGAAGGATCCGTCTGTCCGTCCATCATGCTCACTTGGGTCAAGGGGTTAACTCAGTGGTCTCCCCAAATGGAAAAAAAAAAAACTCCCGCAGTTCATTCTATCTGCGCATGCGCAGGGTCAAGAAGTCATGAGGAGCTACAGTGGAGAGCGACGTGAGCGTACAATGGCGGAGGCAAAAAGATCCAAAACTTATTTTCATCCAGAGTGGAAGGAAGATTATTTTTTCGTTTATTCAAATGGCAAATCCATCTGCCTTATCTGCAATGCAAATGTGGCATTACCGAAGAAAGGGAATTTGGAGGAGCATTTTAAAACGACCCACAAGAGCTACGATGCTAGCTTCCCGGCTAAATCACCTCGTCGTGCCCGAAAAGTGCAGGAATTGAAAAGTCAGCTTGCAGCACAACAAGCCGTTTTCAGCCGGCCAAATACCACCAGTAAGGCTGCAACCACAGCCTCTTATCGTGTCAGCCGTGTTCTGGCAAAAAGAAAGAAATCTTTCAAGGATGGTGAGATTGTGAAAGAAGCATTCATGGAAGCTCTCAAGAAAGTCTGTAACATGACGATGCGAGTTAATGGTGGAGGATATTGAACGGCAACTGAGGAATGATATTGAGGCATGTGAGTGTTTTTCTCTGCAATTCGATGAATCTACTGATACTGTGGACGTGACTCAGCTATGTGTTATTAGAATGGTTTTTGACAACATGAATGTAAAAGAAGAGCTGCTGACCATTTTGCCTTTGAAAGGGCACGACTCGAGAGGCACAGATATTTTTCAGGTTTTTATGGACTTTGTTAATAAGAGCCAGCTGCCCCTCTACAAACTCATTTCCATAACCAAGCTGCCAGCTCGATGCCATCTTCATAATGTATTTATACAACCATGTCATCAAATTTCATTGCATGAAATTTAGACATAAAGACATAAAATATAAAACAGAGCATTTAACAAGCATAAAAACACATTGATAATTTACAATATCATACACTGTTAGATTTTAATATAACCAGAGCCATATAAAGGAGTTATCTGTTCCGGTCAAGATGGAGGTTAAAATGCTGTTGTCTCAATATAAAGTGCAGGCCTATGTGCAGGAAAGTACTGAGGTAGAATTCAGTTGCAGGTGTGTACACGTACAGTCAGTTTATCATAAGATGCTGAATTAAAGTGCTTTGTCGCGATAGAAAAGTGCTAGATACAGCTGCAGTATCTCTTGAAAGTGCTGGTGTGCATAAGCTTACCTACTCGTATATGTTGTGTGCGTGTATATGAAAGTACGAGGTCTGTTAGAAAAGTATTTTTTCAAAAACCATATGGATTTGAATCACGTGTAATTGCATCAGACAAGCTTGAACCTTCGTGCGCATGCATGAGTTTTTTCACGCCTGTCGGTTGCGTCATTCGCCTGTGAGCAGGCTTTGAGTGAGGTGTGGTCCACCCCTCTCATCTATTTTTTATTGCAAATAAATGTCTGAACGATTTGGAGCTTTGCTGCATCAATTTTTTTCCAGAAATTGTGAGAGACCTCCAGGTGGACACCGTTCGGAAAATTAATATGGCTTTCAGGGACGATTTTATGGGAATTACACAGATTAAGGAGTGATCCAGACGGTTTAAAGACCGCCCACAACTGCTGAGCGCGGCGCGCTCCCAGCCCCCATCGACAGGCTGACACCCCACTGGAACAACCAGATCATTTCCAATATGAAGGCCTTGTTGATCCGGGACCTCGTCTGACTTTCACAAAAAGGCTGAAGATGTGGACATCAGCACTTTTTCGGTACATTCCACCGTTACAGGAGTTTTTTTCACGCGTGGAATTCCTCCGCACGAATTCCTCCGCACGTCTGTCTCAATGTGCCGAAAAAATGCTGATGTCCACTCTTTTCACAATTCCTGTGCTCCTCAGACGACATACCGGATCAAGACAGCGTCCAGTTTAGAAATGAACGGCACATTCCACTGTTACAGGAGTTTTTGTCATGGAAAGAGGAGCGGCTCCACCGCATGTCACGGTGGAGCTGCATGGCGCAAAGCAACGCCGTGATGAAGCCTTCCAGGACATGTTGGGGCAGGTCCAGCTCATGCACAATCACAATCACACGACTGAAAAGCAACCAGAATCCATCTGAAATCCACCTTTAAGCCGTCCTGTGAGACCAACACCGAGGTGGTTTTGTCCCGCGTAATGAACGGCTCCGTGGCGCATCCCTCCGCTTTTCTTTCCATGAAAAAAACTCCTGTAACGGTGGAATGTACCGAAAAAGTGCTGATGTCCACATCTTCAGCCTTTTTGTGAAAGTCAGACGAGGTCCCGGATCAACAAAGCCTTCACGTTGGAAATGATCTGGTTGTTCCAGCGGGGTGTCAGCCTGTCGATGGGGGCTGGGAGCGCGCCGTGCTCTCAGCAGTTGTGGGCGGTCTTTAAACCGTCTGGATCACTCCTTAATCCGTGTAATCCCCATAAAATTGTCCCTGAAAGCCATATTAATTTTCCGAACGGTGTCCACCTGGAGGTCTCGAGTTTCTGGAAAAAAATTGATGCAGCAAAGCTCCAAATCATTCAGACATTTATTCGCAATAAAAAATAGACGAGAGGGGTGGACCACACCTAACTCAAAGCCTGCTCACAGGCGAATGACGCAACCGAGAGGCGTGAAAAAACTCACGCATGCGCACGAAGGTTCAAGCTTGGCTGATGCAATCACACGTGATTCAAATCCATATGGTTTTTGAAAAAAAATAAAAGGGTTGGATACTTTTCTAACAGACCTCGTATATTGTTTTCGCATGCCTTTAACAAGTAATGATTATAGGTTTGATTATCTTTCAGCCATGTTTTAAGCTGTGTCTTGAATAAAGCAAATGTGTGGCTGAACCTGATTGTCGTTGGCAGAGTATTCCATGTGCTACTGCCCTAATAGAGAGTACATTTTGAGCAAAGGCAGTTTTTCCTCAATTTGATCTCGCAATCACCCCTAGCGGAGGATCTGGTGTTAATTTCATACTTTTCCTGTTAATATAGCTCCTCAGAGGGGGTGGGGCCAAATTGTGTAGGGACCTGTACACAACACATTTTAAATAGTATGAAATTCTCAAAACTTAAAAGTTTATATTTTTCTAAAGTTGGACAGTGATGAGAAATTTTTTTTTTGTCCAATATTGTTCAATTGGTTTCAGTACAGTTCCTGCAAAGGACCATGTTGTAATGCAATACTCTATATGTGACAAGATCATGCAGTGTAAGATTTGGCCGCATCTATTGTAATAAACGGTCTTATCTGTTTAAAATTAGACAGACTGAACTTTACAGTGTTATTTACCTTTTTGATGTTTTTTGAATATAAGATTTGGGGCTAATATCACTACGAGATATTTGAATTGGTTCACAAGCACCAGTTCTTCCCCTTCCAAGAAAACATGGGATCTGGCTAGCTTAATTGGTCTTTTGGTGACCATCATATAGTTTTTTTGGTGTTCAGCAGAAGACAATTTTTATGTAGCCATTTGTGTATTTTACATAGTGCATTTGAGGTCTACAGATATTTTGTCACTCTTTCCCTGGGTAGATTACTGTGTCATCTGCATACATTTGCATATTTAGTTCACAGCACACATCGGGGAGATCATTTATATACAGAGAGAATAATAGAGGAGCTAATATTGAGCCTTGTGGAAGACCAACATAACTAGGGAGATAAGAGGATGTGACACCATCCACAACAACACGCTGCTTTCTATTCAAAAGATAAGATTGAAACCACTGAAGAGTATCCTCCAAAAAATTGAAATATGAATTGTAAAAATTGAAATATTGAATTAAGGATTTTGCATATTGATACATGGAGTGATTGACGCCCTTGAACTTCGCTGCACAGAGGGGATTGGCACTATAGAAGTTATTGTACTGCATTTTTATGAATGATTTTCTTTGCTTTTTAGGCAAAGGAGGAGGATGAAAGTTGGTACCACTGTTGCTACTGACTCAGATGCTGGGGTGGATGAAGCCATGGGCAATGATGTGGGTGCCAACACCATGGGCGACGAAGTGGATGCCGACGCCATGGACCACAGTGTGGTGAACGATGACGCCATGGACAGCGGTGCTATGACTGATGATGCCATGGATTATGGTGATGATGACACTATTAGTCATGGGTCAGATGAGAAATGATCCATTTTATACTGAGAACTTATGTCTCCACCTCCGTAAGGTACGGGGGAGACATGTTGGTTTTGCTTCTCTCGGCATCGGCGTGCACAATACATTTATCATATAGCTCTTGTACCCTTTGGGTAGTACTGAAGTTATGACCAAAGGCGTGTACACAAGTTGACAAGTTGCCACTTTAAAGGGGTGGGGGTGTGTGTGGAGACGTCTTCAGTTCTTGTTTAACGTTGACCATTCTAGCTAATTTTATACTGAGAACTTATCCATGGCTTAATGCAATTGTAATTGTAATAATACTGGTGACCCCATTACTGAGCCAGGTGACAGCTAATCACCTGGCTTAGTACCTGAGAGATTGGAGTGTGTTTTATCTGTTTCTATGACTATATTATGTTTTATTTATTTATGTAAGGAAAATAATTCTATTGAATTTTTACTGCACTGAAGTCACTGATTGAGAAACAAAATTTTGTTCTTGTGTATACAATTGCACACTGAAAATGACAAAATCTTTGAACCTTGTTCCTTAGTCATGGGTCACACAGGGTGGATGAGAACTGATCCATTTTATACTGAGAACTTATCCCTGGCTTAATGCTATTGTAATTGTAATAATACTGGAATGCAGATGAGAACTAATCCATTTACTGAGAACTTGTCCATGGCTTAGTGCATTGCTATTGTAATAATACTTCTAAAGTTATAAACTTGCAATTTACAGACTCATGCAGTGTTCACAATGTTTCTTCGTGTTGGGGGACATTGCAACAACGTTGCAGCAATGTTGTGTCACAACCTCCTGAGAACATTCTAGGTTTGTTGGTTGGCAATGTTCTTGGCAACATCCCAGGAATGTTTTGGAGAGTATACAACCCCTGGCAAAAATTATGGAATCACCGGCCTCGGAGGATGTTCATTCAGTTGTTTAATTTTGTAGGAAAAAAGCAGATCACAGACATGACACAAAACTAAAGTCATTTCAAATGGCAACTTTCTGGCTTTAAGAAACACTATGAGAAATCAGAAAAAAAATTGTGGCAGTCAATAAGTTACTTTCTTAGACCAAGCAGAGGGAAAAAAATATGGAATCACTCAGTTCTGAGGAAAAAATTATGGAATCATGAAAAACAAAAGAACGCTCCAACACATCACTAGTATTTTGTTGCACCACCTCTGGCTTTTATAACAGCTTGCAGTCTCTGAGGCATGGACTTAATGAGTGACAAACAGTACTCTTCATCAACCTGGCTCCAACTTTCTCTGATTGCTGTTGCCAGATCAGCTTTGCAGGTTGAAGCCTTGTCATGGACCATTTTCTTCAACTTCCAAAGATTTTCAATTGGATTAAGATCCGGACTATTTGCAGGCCATGACATTGCCCCTATGTGTCTTTTTGCAAGGAATGTTTTCACAGTTTTTGCTCTATGGCAAGATGCATTATCATCTTGAAAAATGATTTCATCATCCCCAAACATCCTTTCAATTGATTGGATAAGAAAAGTGTCCAAAATATCAACGTAAACTTGTGCATTTATTGATGATGTAATGACAGCCATCTCCCCAGTGCCTTTACCTGACATGCAGCCCCATATCATCAGTGACTGTGGAAATTTACATGTTCTCTTCAGGCAGTCATCTTTATAAATCTCATTAGAACGGCACCAAACAAAAGTTCCAGCATCATCACCTTGCCCAATGCAGATTCGAGATTCATCACTGAATATGACTTTTGTCTAGTCATCCACAGTCCACGATTGCTTTTCCTTAGCCCATTGTAACCTTGTTTTTTTCTGTTTAGGTGTTAATGATGGCTTTCGTTTAGCTTTTCTGTATGTAAATCCCATTTCCTGTAGGCGGTTTCTTACAGTTCAGTTACAGACGTTGACTCCAGTTTCCTCCCATTCGTTCCTCATTTGTTTTGTGCATTTTCGATTTTTGAGACATATTGCTTTAAGTTTTCTGTCTTGACGCTTTGATGTCTTCCTTGGTCTACCAGTATGTTTGCCTTTAACAACCCTCCCATGTTTGTATTTGGTCCAGAATTTAGACACAGCTGACTGTGAACAACCAACATCTTTTGCAACATTGCGTGATGATTTACCCTCTTTTGAAAGTTTGAGAATCCTCTCCTTTGTTTCAATTGACATCTCTCGTGTTGGAGCCATGATTCATGTCAGTCCACTTGGTGCAACAGCTCTCCAAGGTGTGATCACTCCTTTTTAGATGCAGACTAACGAGCAGATCTGATTTGATGCAGGTATTAGTTTTGGGGATGAAAATTTACAGGGTGATTCCATAATTTATTCCTCAGAATTGAGTGAGTCCATATTTTTTTCCCTCTGCTTGGTCTAAAAAAGTAACCGTTACTGACTGCCACAATTATTTTTCCTGATTTCTTATAGTGTTTCTTAAAGCCAGGAAGTTGCCATTTGAAACGACTTTAGTTTTGTGTCATGTCTGTGATCTGCCTTTTTTCTACAAAATTAAACAAATGAATGAACATCCTCCGAGGCCAGTGATTCCATAATTATTGCCAGGGGTTGTACAAATGAAAGTTCCTACAACGTTGTGATGCAACGTTACTGCCACTTTGATGTAACGTTCAGGCAACGTTCCATTGTTAGCTGGGTTATCTGTTCTGAGACACTCGAATGGATACACATTATTAATAGTCAGACACATCCTTTGGATAAACCAGAATATTTCAACATCAACATTGATAATGTAGAAAGATCACCCTTAAACACATATCAGTTACAAGGAGCATATGTCAATAAAATGGAATGATTATATGCAAAGCATTTTGTTTGATTAATCAATACAAACAGAAGTTTTAGATATATAAATCAAAGAATACTGATGCACTTCTTTTATTTTAAAAGAATGTCTTTTCCTTTGCTTAGACCCAAGTATAATAGCTGGTGTGAAGACTCAAAGATTTATGGCCACGTGTTGTCGTGGGGGAAGTTTTGCAGTCTTGAGAGGTTCTGGCCTTGGCGTGAGGCCATAAAGGTGGGTTCTTCTGGCCTGGAGAAACTCAGATTCTGATGAGAAGCCATTATGTCATGTAATCCATAATGACCGAAAATTCACTGATAAAAAGGCAAGGGCTCCCCTTTGAAGAACTGAATTACAGTTTTGTTTTGCTTTGAATCCCAGTGTTGGCCCATGGGGGATGTCTCCAAGCTTATCTTAAGATCTCCAGATGACTTAGGAATTTCTCAACTGACAGGGAAAACACAATCTTTTGTCTGCAGTTCAAACTCAGGTTTTTGTTGAGACAGCATTAATGTATTTATTTAATTGAGGCCATGGCGCTACAACCCATACACTGACGTCAGCACGCTGCTATGCAAGGCAGTCACCAACACAGTGGAGTAACTTGGGGATTAAGGGCCTTGCCCAAGTTAATAGGGTTTTAAAAAGTAATACACATTTGAGCATGTGCGCATTTAAAGGTTTTTTCCTTGAGGGTAGAAACAGAGCTGCAGACCTTCTTAACCCCGATTGTCTCCATGTTCAGTATTTGTCAATAAACGTGTGTGTAAAGTTGTGAAAGTCACGCACTATCCGTCGCGGCGCACTTCATTTTTTACGGCCCCACACACACGCTCCCACATATTACTTTTCCATTTCATATTCATCCTGTTTGATAGGGAACCAAATAAACTACCCCTGCGTGTCTCCATTTCCATTCATCTGTAGCTCACATTCTGTATAATTAGCTCACATTCTGTATAATTTTTCTTTTCCATGTTGAATGATCGGACAGAGATGGGAATCCCAGGTCCCTGGGCCTATTTAAATAAATCTGTATATTTAAATGGAGCGTGGACAAGAAGGAGTTTGGTACTTCTGCATGTGCGCTCAACTCCACGTTCAGTGGGATGTACAAAAGCAACTTGCTTAGATCCATGCGTACGCACACTTTGATACATCTGAATTTTTTGTGCATTATGCCATGTTTCAGTAGGGAATCTACACAGGTCTTTGTACATGAAGTCCCAGGACGCTAAAGACTTGGCTCTTCAATCTCCTGCAAAGATAACAGCATTGCCAAACCCCTCTCTCCAGTGACCTCATGACAACTTAAGCGCTTTCCAGGCAACTCTCAATCTCAAAGGCCGAGGACCCAGAAACACGAATGCCACTGCCGAGATAAGTGAATGTCTCTGCAAGTTCTACACTTTCAGCACATATAGTTGTATGCAAAGGTTTGGGCACCCCTGATAATTTTCATATTTTTCCTTTATAAATCATTGGTTGTCTGGATCAGAAATTTCAGTTAAACATATAATATAGCAAACACACTGATATTTGAGAAGTGAAATGAAGTTTCTAGTATTTACAGAAAGTGTGCAATAATTTAAACAAAATTGGGCAGGTGCATAAATTTGGGCACCATTGTCATTTTATGGATTTGAATAAATTTAGCACTAATTATTGGAACACAAACTGGTTTGGTAAGCTCATTGACCCTTGACCTCCTTACACAGGTGAATCCAATAATGAGAAAGGGTATTTAAGGTGGCCATTTGCAAATGTTTCTCCCCTTTGCATCTCTTCTAATAAGTGGCAACATGGGACTCTCTAAACAACTCTCAAATGACCTGAAAACAAAGGTTGTTCAACATAGTTTAGGGGAAGGACACAAAAAGCTATCTCAGAGTTCAGCTGTCAGTTTCCACTGTGAGGAACAAAGTGAGGAAATGGAAGACCACAGGCACAGTACTAATTAAGGCCCGAAGTGGCAGGCCAAGAAAAATCTCAGATAAGCTGAAGGATGGTGAGAACAGTCACAGTCCACCCACAGACCTGCTCCAAAGACTTACAACACGATCTTGCTGCAGATAGTGTCTCTGTGCATTGTTCAACTATGCAGTGCACTTTACACAAGGAAATGCTGTATGATGCCGTAATGCAAAGGAAGCTTTTCTGGATACACGCCACAAAGAGAATTGCTTGAGGTATGCTAAAGCACATTTGGACAAGCCAGCTTCATTTTGGAATAAGGTGCTGTGGACTGATGAAACTAAAGTTGAGTCATTTGGACATAACAAGGGGCCTTATTGCATGGCTGAAAAAGAACAGCATTCCAAAAAAACCGCCTGCTACCTACAGTAAAATTTGGAGGTGGTTCCATCATGCTGTGGGGCCAGTGCAGGTACTGGGAATCTTGCCAAAGTTGAGGTTATTTTAAGCGGCTGTCCATGCTCAGAAACCAACAAACCTGAGATGTTTTGTGAAGAATGGTCCAAAATTCCTTCAACCAGAATACAGACTCTCACTGGAAGCTACAGGAAGTGTTTAAAGGCTGTTATTTCTGCAAAAGAAGGATCTACTAAATATTGATGTATTTTTTTTTGTTGGGCTGCCGAAACTTATGCACCTGCCCAATTTTGTTTAAAGAATTACTGCACATTTTCTGCAAATCCTATAAACTTCATTTCACTTCTCATATAACAGGTGAAATAACAGGTGATTTTAATTTACAGATGAAAGGTTTCTAAAGAACTTGCGCAAGGCTTGCGTAACAGTTTGCCACCATTGGGCTTCCGTAGTTGGTTAAACTAGAGGACTGAAGCAGCACAGCAGCTTTACTTTGTTTCCACAGTGTTTTGGAAATATATGTCTCCCGAGGCGTCAGCGCAGTTCCACCGGCGCGGCTTTACCGAGGCGTCAGCGCAGTTCCACCTGAAGCCCAAGGCGTCAGCGCACATCCACCGGCGCGGCTCCACCTGAAGCCCGAGGCGCTAGCGCACATCCACCGGCGTGGCTCCACCTGAAGCCTGAGGCGCCAGCGCACATCCACCGGCGCGGCTCCACCTGAAGCCTGAGGCGTCAGCGCACATCCACCGGCGCGACTTTACCGAGGTCTGAGCGCGGAGTTATCTGACCATGGGTCCGAAGAAGGCACTGACGGCGGAGGAGGGAGACGATATCACTTTTTGTCTGAGGAAATCTCTGTTAAAATGCAGCAGAAATCATTATGGAGCTGGTGGAAGAAGTGAAGGCTCTCCGGATCCAGAATGCAGAGAAAGACCGGCGTCTGGTGTACCTGGAGAACCGTGTTGTGGAGTTGGAACAGTACACAAGGATGAACGACGTTATTATTACAGGAATTCATATTAAACCTCGATCCTACGCACGGGCGGTGTCAGAAGACAGCGGAGGGGAGGCTAGTGAGCAGGAGGCCAGCTCAGTGGAACAACAGGTGGCTGACTTCCTGCAATCTAAAGGTATTCAAATGGACTGTAATAACACTGAAGCGTGCCACCCCCTGCCCAGGAGAGAGGATGGAGACAAGCGAGCAGTTATAATGAGGTTTGCCAACAGAAAACATAAAATGGCATTGTTAAAACAGGGACGGAAACTTAAAGGAACAAACGTATTCATCAATGAACATCTGACCAAAAGAAACGCAGACATTGCCAGGAAAGCTCGTTTCTTAAAAAAGCAGGGAAAAATTCAACAGACATGGACATCCAACTGCAAAACATTTATCAAATTGAATGGAACACCAGAACAAAAGTGAAGGTTATGGTAATCAGGAACATCGAGGATCTGGACAAATACGACCAATAGACCGGACAATAATTTCTTCTCAAATATCAATGACAGTAGTTGCTATTACACAGATGAACAGTTTAATCGGATCATTAAAACGGATAACAAATTATCAATAATCCATTTCAACAGCAGAAGTCTATATGCAAACTTTAACATTAAAGTATATTTAAGTCAACTTAAAAAAATATTTAACATAATTGCTATATCAGAAACATGGATCAATGAAGATAAAGGAATGGATTTTGAACTGGATGGATATGAATTTAATTGTGTAAACAGAAAGAATAAGAGTGGAGGAGGAGTGGCTGTGTATGTGGATAAGAACATGGATTATAAAATAGTAGACAATATGACAACTGTGATTGATAACTTATTAGAATGTATAACTATTGAAATATGTGAAGAAAAAAGCAAAAATGTATGTCAGCTGTATATATAGAGCACCAGGATCTAGTATTGAAACATTCACTGACTGTATGGCAAAAATGTTCTCAAAAACTAATCAAAAAACTGTGTTCATTTGTGGTGACTTAAATATTGATCTGCTCAATCCAAATAAGCATAAAATAACAGATGAATTTATCAGTATAATGTACAGTATGAGTTTATATCCAAAAATCACCAGGCCAAGCAGAATTACATCCCATAGTGCTACCTTAATTGATAATATATTCAGCAATGATATTGAGAATAACACTGAGTGGATTATTAATCAATGACAGTGATCATCTACCAGTTTTCATAGTTTATAATAGAAACCATCGGCGGAATCAGCCAGAGGAGAAAATAAAATACAGGCGAGTGCGGACAGAGGAAAACATGAACACACTAAAGAAGGATTTACAGGAGCAAAACTGGGAAAAGGTATACAGTGAAAGTGATGTTGATAGTGCATATGAAACTTTTTTACAAATATTTACATCATTATATGATAAAAATTGTCCAATTAAACAAGACTACAGAAAACAAAAAATCCAAGATCGACCATGGATGACGAAAGGGTTACGAAATGCATGTAATAACAAAAATACACTGTATAGAGAATTCTAAAAAAAGAGGCAGAAAATAGATATAAGAAATACAAAAATAGATTAACTAATATTATACGGGAATGTAGGAAGGAATATTATAGTAACATATATAATAACAAAAACAATATTAAAGGAATATGGGATATATTAAATAGCATTATCAAAAATGGTAATAAAAAACAGAGTTACCCTCAGTATTTCATTGATAACAATGTCAAGAAGGAAAATAAGGTATAATAGGTATAATAACGGTTTTAATAATTTTTTTTGCAAATATTGGACCAAGCTTGGCAGAAAAAATTCCCAATTCCCAACCTGAGGATTGGGATAATAATCTCATAGAAAGAAATCCCTGTTCAATGTTCCTCACAGCAGTGGATGGAAAAGAAATTATAGACATTGTGAATAATTGTAAATATAAAACATCTACCGATTTAAATGAAATTGATATGGTGGTGGTAAAACAGGTCATTGAATGGATGGTAGAACCATTAACATACATCTGTAACTTATTTCAAACCGGTAAATTTCCCAATCAAATGAAAATAGCTAAGGTTGTGCCGCTGTATAAGACTGGGGATAGACACCACTTCACAAATTATAGACCTGTTTCTTTGCTTCCACAATTTTCCAAATTATTAGAAAAGTTATTCAATAATAGATTAGACAAATTCATAAATAAACATAAATTACTTACTGATAGTCAATATGGATTCAGAGCACATAGTTCAACATCACTTGCATTAATAGAATCAGTTGAGATTACAAATGCCATAGACCACAAATTACATTCAGTTGGAATATTTATAGACCTTAAAAAGGCTTTTGATACAATCAATCATGACATATTAATCAGTAAACTTGAACAGTATGGGATTAGGGGGTTGGTGTTGCACTGGGTGAGAAGCTACTTAAGTAACAGAAAACAGTTTGTGAAGTTGGGGGAATATACATCATCATGCTTGGACAATGCTTGTGGTGTCCCACAGGGGTCAGTATTGGGTCCAAAACTGTTTCTAATTTATATAAATGATATTGTCAATGTTTCCAAAATATTAAAATTAGTATTATTTGCAGATGACACAAGCATTTTTTGTTCAGGGGGGGATTTGCAGGAGTTACTGAGGAGGATCAGTATAGAAATGGGAAAATTGAAAATATGGTTTGACAGAAACAAATTATCATTAAACTTAAGTAAAACAAAATACATGTTATTTGGCTATTGTAATACAGACATACAGGTTCAGTTACAAGTCGAGGGGGTAGATATTGAAAGGGTACATGAAAATAAGTTTCTGGGGGTGATAATAGATGATAAGATAAACTGGAAGACTCATATAAAACATATACAAAGTAAGCATTTCAGTTCTAAACAAAACGAAACATATTCTGGACCACAACTCACTCTGCATTCTTTACTGCTCACTGGTTTTACCATATTTACAGTACTGTGCAGAGGTATGGGGTAATACTTATAAAGGTACAACACAATCACTATCAGTAATGCAGAAAAGAGCTATAAGAATTATTCATAATACTGGCTATAGAGATCATACAAATCCACTATTTTTACAATCCAAATTCTTAAAATTCACAGACTTGGTTCATTTTCAAACAGTACAAATTGTGTATAAAGCAATAAACAATTTACTTCCAGCAAATATTAAAAATATGTTTTTTAACAGATCAGGGGATTGCAGTCTGAGGGGGAAATTTAATTTAAAGCATCAGTGGGCACGAACAACATTAAAAGGTTTCTGTATTTCTGTCTGTGGGGTGAGGATGTGGAACAGATTGGGAGTGGGGCTCAAGCAATGTCCAAGCATGAACCAGTTCAAACAGCGGTACAAAAATATGTTTTTTTCTAGGTATAGGGAGGAGGAAGGGTAATGAGGGTTAGGGTGTTTTTGTTTTTTGCTTCGGCTTGTAAATATATAGTATTTTGTATGTAAGTAGGTATATATATATATATATATATATGTTTGTATATATATATATATTGATATCGGTTTAGGTGTGTAGGAATCTATGTGTATACGTGGCAAAGGGTATTACTGGTTGTGGGGAAGAAGGGGTAGAGAAATAAGCTGATGCTTCACCCTACCCCTTTTCAGACATGCTGGGTACACAGTAGGAACTTTTTTGTTGTTGTCTTTACTGATCTATCTTGTAATTGTTGTTGTATCAAATGTTCGAAATAAACAGTTTTCATTCATTCATTTTCATATCACTGTTTGTCTGCTATATATTTAACTGAAATTGCTGATCCAAACAACCAATGATTTATAAAGGAAAATCATGGAAATTATCAGGGGTGTCCAAACCTTTGCATGCAACTGTACAGATACACTTTTGATGGCTCTTGGTGCAGGGCATTTGCAAACCCAGACACTCAGATTCCGCACTCTATTCTCAATTGCTGCAATCAGGGCATCCAGCGATTTAGCAAAGATTAAAAAGGTTAAAGTCACACAATGTTTGTTTTTAAATGCTTAGCTTCCCATTATGCAATATACTTCTCATTTTTTGCAACAATTTTGCAGTTTTTTAAAAAGAATGCCTATTACTTTTCAATACTAGTGTATTTAATGCCCTATATCCATGTGCCTTCACTATTCTGTCATGTCATACTGAAATAAAACATTTACATTTCCTGTACTAGTTTGTTAAAGTCTTAAGTATTTCAAAATAAGTGCATAAATAGGAATAGTGTGGTGGTTAAATTACCTCAATTCAACTGCAAAGCTTTAAGGTGGACAAGTCTAAGAAATTCAATTGATACAGCCACAACAAAACTTGTCACATGACACTCTGAATACAAAACAAGTTCAAAAAGGACAAAACCATTCAAAGTTCCAACTCTTCAATTTTTATTTCAAGGGCAATGAGGGTTAAAATTAAGTTAAAATATAAAATTTAAGCAGACATTTCCATGCTTAAAGACTGAGTGTTGATGATGCAGAGAATGCTCCCCCAATAGAAGAAGAAACGTGAGAAGGAGAATGATGGGAAAATATCAACTGGAGACTGAAAAGAACTGAAATATGAAATTGTGGGTGAACTAATACAGGCTATTTTATATATATATATATATATATATATATATATATATATATATATATATATATAAAACCCGAACAACAACAAAGGAGGAAACATATGTAATTCACTGTGAGAAACCCCCACCTCCATGTGAAATGTCCTCGTATACAATCAGTGCCTTAGCCGTCTCCTATCTGATTCTGTTTCTGTAGCATCTTTGTAGTTCTCAAAAAAAGAGAAAATAAAAATCCAGCAAAATATTCTGTGTTGTACCATTACAAATACAGTATATATATCTATATAAATACATAAATATATTACATGTACAACCAATTTTTAAAAGGCGGGAGAACATAAAATACTTATGAGGACTTGTGGAGGTGGGGGTAGCTGGGCACAGCCAAAGTTGCTCTTTGTGAAGGTGTGTCAGTTAACTTGTTTTACTGTTTTTTATATATTACAGCAGCACTCACACACTTTTGAAAAGGGGGTCATTCTTCAGTTTGCCCAGTAGGGGGAGCTGCCATAGGTGGCCTTGCTGCCTTGGGTTTTCTGCTGCATGCTGCTGGACTGACTGCGCTGACCAGAACCACCCTAAAAACAGAAAGATTCTCAGGTCACAGGACTTCTTAAATTTGTTATTTCTACATAACTAAGGAACCCTTTATCTACCACAAGAACCATAAAAATTTAGCTAACCTTTTAGGATCACCTGGGGCTGTGAGTGTTTGTCCAAGTACAACTGAACTTGCATTAGAACATGGACTGTATACTCGTATATACTAGACAAAGCCTTTGTGATGTCACCCATAGGTTTTCTATTGAGACCCAGAACAGCCAATATGAATGAAGCTCGTCTGTGTGTCGCCATGTTGGCAGCAGAGGGCGCACTGATTCACAACAAACTCAATGCATAAAAAGGTGGAGGGTGGGTGGCTCTGTGTGTGAGGAAAGAAGCCTAAAGACCGGCCTCTCAGAGTCTGTCCAAGTCTGTCCAAGTGCCCAGTCACACGACGATTCCTGAACGAAGGGAAAAAGTAAAAAATGTCACAATTCGTTGAGAAAAGGTGGACGAAAGAGCTTTTATCACCGAACAGTCTGCGAAACGAGCGCAAAAGGGACGAAAGAGGTACTTAACAAAACCGAAGCTCACAATCTCGACGCTTTAATGAAACACGCCTGGAGCCACAGCTGGAGCAGTGTGTGTCTGCATCTCTGCGTTCCAGGACTCGGCGCTGGAGTCCTGGAGAAACTGCAAACAATCTGTGGAGATCTGTGCGCACGTTGGTGGACCACCTGCTCCTCGTCCAGAACAAAAGAGGGATCATCTCCATCATTATCAGAAACCACACCATCTGTCAACATGCTGCGTGCTCCGTCTTCCTCCAATTAAAAAAAAAAAAGAAAAAAAAGTGTGCAGTGGTCACTGCTGTAGCACAGTATTATGTTCTAAGCCATATATATTGATTTATAACAGAAAACTGTCAAAAGGGAGAATAAATATAAATATGTGTAAAGATGACTGAGTATATCAGAGCAGTAAATTAATCAGTGCGTGTGAACATGCGCATTGACTCATATGTGCGGTTATTTCCGCCAACTGATCATTGTACCACAACGTGAATTCTTCCTTCCAGAACAGCTCTTTCTATCATCATTTGATTCATCTACCTGTTGCCACATGTACAGAAGGACTGGATTGTCATTCCTACACTCATATTGTTAATCTTAATTCAAAATAATAAGCGCACTCAGCAGCTCCTGCTGCCGCTGATGCTGCATTCAAGTACTGCTGGAAATTACACAACTTTGTTTCAAATTCAACAGTTGCTTGTGGCAAAATAATTAATTATATCCACACAAAAGATTAATTCTAGCCTATGTAAGGTGCCTGAGCCCATTGAAGCTGACCTCCCACACAGATAAAAAAAAAAAAAAAATCCAAGCAAACAGGCTGAGTTTGTCCTGTAATTTCCAACAGTACATGAAGCAGCAGGAGCCTCAGTGCTCAGAAATCGGCTTCTGCACTGTGTGAAAATGTTCAGCTGCTCCAACAAAGTCAAATTAAACAATACCGTTACAAAAACTACACAAACGATTAAATAACGTCAAGAACGACAGTAAAACGAGAGACAAATTGAGGTTTTCGTTGCCCTTCGTTCAAAATTTTCAACAGTTTAAAAATCCTGACGTAGCGCCAGCTGCAGGAACGAAGCTACGCAAATGTTAAATGATGCCAACGACAGTCAACGAAAGTCCAGATTTCTTGTTTTGTCAGGGCTTCGTCACCCTTCGTTAATTGCAGTGTGACTGGGCCTTAAGCTAAAAGGCTAACCTGGGTTCAAGTGTTTATTAAATCAGATTTTTGAGACTGCTCAGTTGTTCTAACAATTTGCTTTGGTGTGGACATTAAAAGATATGAGCTGCTTATTTTCCCAGTACCGTAATTTCCGGACTATAGAGCGCACCTGAATATAAGCCACACCCACCAATTAAAAAAAAATAAAAAATGAATCAAAGTCTGTACATATATACATATATATAGAGGCGGCATGTGTCCACGTTGCAACGAGATACAACGTGGACACCTGCGGTTTATAGACAAGTGCCGTGGATACACAGATAGATGTTACACAGAAATATTTTTTTTCAAACATTTAATTAAACTGTAAATGCCTTATAACAAACTGTCTGTAACATGGCTGGTTAAATAAATAAAAAACCCTAATGCACACTGTAATTTTTTTTCCCCCCGAACATGGTGGTTAACAAAATAACACAAACCATAAATGCTTTATAATGAACAGTGTCTAAAATGGCTGGTTAAATTAAACAAACAAACAAAAAAAACCAACAAAAAACTAATGCTTACTGTAATTTTTTTTCCCCCGAACATGGCTGGTTAAGAAAATAAAAACACAAACTGTAAATGCTTTTTAACGAACAGTGTCTGTAACATGGCTGGTTAAATAAATAAATAAATAAAACAAAACGTAATATGTACTATAATGCTTTTTCCCCCCGAACATGGCTGGTTAAGAAAACAAAAAACAAAAACTGTAAATGCTTTATAACGAACACTGTAACAAGGCTGGTTAAATAAATACATTTATTAAAAAAAACCCTAATGTGTACTGTAATGCTTTTTTCCCCCTGAACATGGCTGATTAAGAAAATAAAAACACAAACTGTAAATGCTTTATAACGAACAGTGTCTGTAACAAGGCTGGTTAAATAAATAAATGTATTAAAAAAAACCTAATGCGTACTGTAATGCTTTTTTTCAGAACATGGCTGGTGAAGAAAATAAACACAAACCATAAATGCTTTATAATGAAGTGTCTGCAACATGGCTGGGTAAATAAAAACAAAAAAACAAAAACTAATGCGCACTGTAATGCTGCTCCCCCCCCCCCCCCCCCCCAGAACATGGCTGGTTAAGAAAATTAAAAACACAAACTGTAAATGCTTTATAACGAACAGTGTCTGTAACACGGCTGGTTAAATAAATATTTAAAAACCCTAATGCGTACTATGATGTTTTTTTTTTTCAGAACACGGCTGGTGATGAAAATAAACACAAACCATAAATGCTTTATAATGAACAGTGTCTATAGCACGGCTGGTTATATAAATAAATAAAAACCTAATGTGCATTGTAATTCTTTTTCCCCCCAAACATGGCTGGTTAAGGAAATAAAAAACTGTAAATGCTTTATAACGAACAGTGTCTGTAACACGGCTGGTTAAATAAATATTTAAAAACCCTAATACGTACTGTAATGCTTTTTTTTCAGAACGCGGCTGGTGAAGAAAATAAACACAAACCGTAAATGCTTTATAATGAACAGTCTGTAACATAGCCGGCTTACAAAAAAGAATAAATAAATAACAGTACAGTAGCCTACCAGGAGAAGTCACTGATTGTTATCTTCACCTGCTCCCAGACTACCAATAACCAGCAAAAATCTATTTAAGCATAAAAATTCAAAAAGAAAAAATAATATAGCACCTTCAACTGCACCACAGACTACAACAGTTAAATGTGGTCTATTAAACATTAGGTCTCTCTCTTCTAAGTCCCTGTTGGTAAATGATATAATAATTGATCAACATATTGATTTATTCTGCCTTACAGAAACCTGGTTACAGCAGGATGAATATGTTAGTTTAAATGAGTCAACACCCCCGAGTCACACTAACTGTCAGAATGCTCGTAGCACGGGCCGGGGCGGAGGATTAGCAGCAATCTTCCATTCCAGCTTATTAATTAATCAAAAACCCAGACAGAGCTTTAATTCATTTGAAAGCTTGACTCTTAGTCTTGTCCATCCAAATTGGAAGTCCCAAAAACCAGTTTTATTTGTTATTATCTATCGTCCACCTGGTCGTTACTGTGAGTTTCTCTGTGAATTTTCAGACCTTTTGTCTGACTTAGTGCTTAGCTCAGATAAGATAATTATAGTGGGCGATTTTAACATCCACACAGATGCTGAGAATGACAGCCTCAACACTGCATTTAATCTATTATTAGACTCTATTGGCTTTGCTCAAAAAGTAAATGAGTCCACCCACCACTTTAATCATATCTTAGATCTTGTTCTGACTTATGGTATGGAAATAAAAGACTTAACAGTATTCCCTGAAAACTCCCTTCTGTCTGATCATTTCTTAACATTTACATTTACTCTGATGGACTACCCAGCAGTGGGGAATAAGTTTCATTACACTAGAAGTCTTTCAGAAAGCGCTGTAACTAGGTTTAAGGATATGATTCCTTCTTTATGTTCTCTAATGCCATATACCAACACAGTGCAGAGTAGCTACCTAAACTCTGTAAGTGAGATAGAGTATCTCGTCAATAGTTTTACATCCTCATTGAAGACAACTTTGGATGCTGTAGCTCCTCTGAAAAAGAGAGCTTTAAATCAGAAGTGCCTGACTCCGTGGTGTAACTCTCAAACTCGTAGCTTAAAGCAGATAACCCATAAGTTGGAGAGGAAATGGCGTCTCACTAATTTAGAAGATCTTCACTTAGCCTGGAAAAAGAGTCTGTTGCTCTATAAAAAAGCTAGTTATTGTACTTGGCCCCACAAATCTTAGAAACATGGTGTCTAACCAGATCCTTACTCTGGATGGCATTACCCTGACCTCTAGTAATACTGTGAGAAATCTTGGAGTCATTTTTGATCAGGATATGTCATTCAAAGCGCATATTAAACAAATATGTAGGACTGCTTTTTTGCATTTACGCAATATCTCTAAAATCAGAAAGGTCTTGTCTCAGAGTGATGCTGAAAAACTAATTCATGCATTTATTTCCTCTAGGCTGGACTATTGTAATTCATTATTATCAGGCTGTCCTAAAAGTTCCCTAAAAAGCCTTAAGTTAATTCAAAATGCTGCAGTTAGAGTACTGACGGGGACTAGAAGGAGAGAGCATATCTCACCCATATTGGCCTCTCTTCATTGGCTTCCTGTTAATTGTAGAATAGAATTTAAAATTCTTCTTCTTACTTATAAGGTTTTGAATAATCAGGTCCCATCTTATCTTAGGGACCTCGTAGTACCATATCACCCCAATAGAGCGCTTCGCTCTCAGACTGCAGGCTTACTTGTAGTTCCTAGGGTTTGTAAGAGTAGAATGGGAGGCAGAGCCTTCAGCTTTCAGGCTCCTCTCCTGTGGAACCAGCTCCCAATTCAGATCAGGGAGACAGACACCCTCTCTACTTTTAAGATTAGGCTTAAAACTTTCCTTTTTGCTAAAGCTTATAGTTAGGGCTGGATCAGGTGACCCTGAACCATCCCTTAGTTATGCTGCTATAGACGTAGACTGCTGGGGGGTTCCCATGATGCACTGTTTTTCTCTTTTTGCTCTGTATGCACCACTCTGCATTTAATCATTAGTGATCGATCTCTGCTCCCCTCCACAGCATGTCTTTTTCCTGGTTCTCTCCCTCAGCCCCAACCAGTCCCAGCAGAAGACTGCCCCTCCCTGAGCCTGGTTCTGCTGGAGGTTTCTTCCTGTTAAAAGGGAGGTTTCCTTCCCACTGTAGCCAAGTGCTTGCTCACAGGGGGTCGTTTTGACCGTTGGGGTTTTACATAACTATTGTATGGCCTTGCCTTACAATATAAAGCGCCTTGGGGCAACTGTTTGTTGTGATTTGGCGCTATATAAAAAAATTGATTGATTGATTGATTGATCTTCCTCCTGTACACTAAAACCACTAAAGTCGTCTTCTTCAGTGTTGGAACTGAACAGCCTCAGAATGACTGTCACACGCTCCTTCAGTCTTTCGTTGTCGATCTCAATGTCACTTCATCTGGAGGAAAATTCGCACTTCAATTTGAGCTTACGCTGTCCTCGTCATCATGCAGCAGTCCTGCCTTTCGAAACTGGTTGGTGATTATGGATTTTGTGACACTGCTCCACGCTGTCAGGATCCACTGACAGACTTGAGCAAAAGTTGCTCTGCACATGTGGCCAGTTTTGGTAAATGATTTCTCGCCGATGGTCATCCAAGCCTCCCACTTGGCTCGGAGTGCCACTTTAAATGCATGATTCACACTGATGTCGAGTGGCTGCAAATACTTTGTTATGCCCCCAGGAATCACAGCTGGAATTTGTCCTCTTGATGGCTGCTTTCACAGAATCCATTATATGAGCCGTCATACTGTCCAAAACAAGCAATGCTTTTTTTTTTTCTGTGAAAAAATCCCCCCAGTCGTTTGCCGTAGCTCTGTCAGCCAGTCCTTCATGAGGCTTTCTATCATCCAACACTTTCTTGTTCACTTTCACAACAATTTCTTTCGGGAGTATTTCTTTTGGCATCGTTATCCCCTTAAAAATTACCATCGGTGGAAGCTTTTGTCCAGATGCTGTGCAGCTCAGAACAGAAGTGAAATGCATTCTCTCATGGCCAGTTGTTTTTACACCTCTGAAAGCTTTTGTTGTCTTTTTGCATCGAGTCAGTTCTTCATGCTGCTGTCTCCAACATCTCACCTTCGATTCATTTATGCCAAGCTTACATGCAGCAGCTGTTTCTTTGACAGCTTGATAACTTGAAAGCTGCATCAAATGCATTTCTTTGTGTTTTCGATGATGAGGGTGTGAGCACGAAGCGCAAAATAACTGATATGAAGTGTGAGCATGTTTGATTTCATTCGAACCGTTTCATTGGTCCACTGTGACCTGTCCGGAATTTCACTGGTCTGATGTGACGAGGCTATATGTTTTGGCGGCATGAAGCTCGTTAGCCTGTAAAAATCAATAAATTAGCCGCATCACTGAGCCACAGTGTTCAACACATATGAAAAAAGTAGCGGCTTATAGTGCGGAAGTTACAGTAGTCCATTAAAGGAGACCTGCATTGAAAAAAATGCAGTCAGATTTTTTGAACAAAAAATGACTTACATTTACGAGATCCTTCTGAATGTAGTAAAGTAAATCTGCAAGCCCAGATCTGTCATTCAACGGAGAAATCTTCATTTGAAAATGACAAATTTACAGCTAACATTTAGCCCTCCGCAAATTGTCCCTCTCATCATGGACGCTGCCGAGACATCACGGACAAGACCCTCTCCCAGCATGCATTGCGCCAACTGTAATTTTGGATTTACGTCAGTTTGCATCTGCACCTTTTTCTCGTCTTATACGGAAGGATCTACTTTTTTAAAACTTCATATTGTCTTGCGGCACGTTTGGCGAGTACACATTTCTTTTATTTGTGCTTGAAAATTATTTTTGGGGGACTGTCTTTCGCCTCCAGTACCATCGCGGGATATGGAGGCGAGACCCGCAAAGAATCCCAGTCATTAAAAATATATAAACCTCTCTCAGCGTCCATGGAGCTCTGGGGCTCCAATTGCCGAGACGTGCGGTGCTGTGGATTTTGCTGCAAGAAGTCTGTCCTTGCAGCAACAGGTGTACCGGCCGTTTCGCATTAAAACAGCGAGCGTAGTGGAGGCAGAGAGCGGGAAAGGAAGAACGGCGCCCGCTGTCGATGTCGTTGCTGATCTGAGCACACAGATCTGTATCTCACATTCACTGCAGCTTACTTTTGGATGTTGAAACCAGGACGTGTATAAGTAATATTACTAACAGATAAAATCAATTTCAATGCGGGATCGGACTGAAGGCGGGAGCGCGTCATCTTGTCCCTGACGTCATGGAAATGATACAACTGTACAAACTGTTTTCACAGAGGGCTAAATTTTAGCTGCAAATTTGTCATTTTTAAATGAAGATTTCTCCGCTGAATTACAAATTTGGGCTTACAGATTTACTTTACTGCATTCACAAGGGTCTTATAAATACATATCAGCTATTTTTTTCTGAAATGTGACCACATTTATTTCAATGCAGGTCTACTTTAAGCAGACCTAAAGGATGACTTTATCGACTGTTGCTAAAAGTGCAAACGCTGTTAGCATACAACATTAAATCTGATGAGTTTCACTCAGTGTAAATATTGCAGCAGGGATGTCTTGGATGATCCATTAGGACGCCTCACCACACAACAATCCATATTATTCCAGGTGTTTGTAACAAAATATTCCAAACAAAGACAAGTCCACCACAACAGCTAGCAGCCACATCGAGTAAACAGAGTTACAGTCACAGTGAGAGGCAGAGACACTTGGCTTCGCTGCTGTCAGTCAAAGGGACCACAACCCCAAATTTACAGAACTTCATGGCTTAAAACATCTTAAACTAAGAAGTTAGAGGAAAATAAGTATTTGACCCCCTGTCAGTTTTGCAGGTTTTCCCACCTACAAAGAATGGAGAGGTCTGTTTTTCTTATCGTAGGTACACTTCAACTGTTAGAGACAGAACCTTAAAAAAAGAAAAAAAAAAATCCAGAAAATTACATTGTATGATTTTTAAATGATTAATTTGCATTTTATTGAATAAAATAAGTATTTGACCCCCTAGAAAAACAGAGCTTAACAATTGGTACAGAAACATTTGTCTGCCATTACAGAGATCACACATTTCCTGTAGTTCTTGACCAAGTTTTCATACACTGCAGCAGGGATTTTGGTCCACTCCTCCATACAGATCTCCAAATCTTTCAGGTTTGGAGTTTCAGCTCCCTCCAAAGATTTTCTATTGAGTTCAGGTCTGGAGACTGGACAGGCCACTCCAGGACCTTGAAATGCTTCTTACGGAGCCCCTCCTTAGTTGCCCTGGCTGTGTGTTTGGGGTCATTGTCATGCCGGAAGACCCAGCCATGACCCATCTTCAATGCTCTTACTGAGGGAAGGAGGTTGTTTGTCAAAATCTCGCAATACACGACCCCATACATCCTCCTTTCAATACGGTGCAGTCATCCTGTCCCCTTTGCAGAAGAGTACCCCCAGAGTATGATGTTTCCACCCCCATGCTTCACGGTTGGGATGGTTTTCTTGGGGTTGTTCTCATCCTCTAAACATGGTAAGTGGAGTTTATTCCAAAAAGCTCTATTTTGGTCTCATCTGACCACATGACCTTCTCCCATGCCTCCTCTGGATCATCCAGATGGTCACTGGTGAACTTCAAATGGGCCTGGACATGTGCTGGCTTGAGCAGGGGGACCTTGCTGTCCTGCAGGATTTTAAACCATGACACCATCATGTGTTACTAATGTAATCTTTGTGACTGTGGTCCCAGCTCTCTTCAGGTCATTGACCAGGTCCTCCTGTGTAGTTCTGAGCTTTCTCAGAATCATCCTTACCCCACAAAGTGAGATCTTGCATGGAATCCCAGACCGAGGGAGATTGACAGTCATCTTGTGTTTCTTCCACTTTCTAATAAATAATCATAACAGTTGTTGTTTTCTACCAAGCTGCTTGCCTGTTGTCCTGTAGTCCAGCCCAGCCTTGTGCAGGTCTACAGTTTTGTCCCTGGTGTCCTTAGATAGCTCTTTGGTCTTGGCTATGGTGGACAGGTTGGAGAGTGATTGACTGAGTCTGTGAACAGGTGTCTTTTATACAGGTAACAAGTTCAAACAGGTGCAATTAATGCAGGTAAAGAGTGCAGAACAAGAGGGCTTCTTAAAGAAACATTAACAGGTCTGTGAGAGCCAGAGTTCTTGCTGGTTGGTTGGGGGTCAAATACTTATTTTATGCAATAAAATGCAAATCATTTATTTAAAAATCATACAATGTGATTTTCTGGATTTTTTTTTTATTCTGTCTCTCACAGTTGAAGTGTACCTAAGATAAGACCTCTCCATTCTTTGTAGGTGGGAAAACCTTCAAAACAGACGGGGTCAAATACTTATTTTCCCCACTGTACACGAACGACCTATTTCTCTCAAATGTTGTTAAGGTGTGCCTTAGGCTGAACACAATAAAAGGCCACTCTGAAATGTGCAGTTTTGCTTAATTGGGGCGGGGGATGACATGCACACAGATGAGCTTCCCTGAGACGGTTTCTGACAATTTGTGCAGAAATTCTTTGGGTCTGAAAACCAATTGTTGCAGCAGCTGTCCGGGTGGCTGGTCTCAGACGATGTTGGAGGTGAACATGAAAGTCCTAGCCTGGTGTGGTTACACGTGGGCTATGGTTGTGAGGCCGGTTGGATGTACTGCCGAATTCTCTGCAAAGCCTTTGAAGACGTCTTATGGTAGAAAAATTAACATTCAATTCACGAGCAACAGCTCTAGTGGACATTCCCGTAGTCAGCATGCCAATTACAAGCTCCATCAAAACTTGCGGCATCTGTGCCATTGTGCTGTCTGATAAAACTGCACATTTTAGAGGGGCCTTTCATTGTGACCAGCCTAAAGCACACCCGTGCAATAATCATGCTGTCTAAACAACGTGTGAAAGCCACACCTGTGAGGTGGGATGGATTATCTCGGCAAAGGAGAAGTGCTCACTAACACAGATTTAGACACATTTGTGAACAATATTTGAGAGAAATAGGTGTTTTTTTTGTACCAAAAAATGTTTTAGATCTTTGAGTTCAGCTCATGAAAAACGGGAGCAAAAACAAAAGTGTTATGTTTGTATTTTTGTTCAGTGTAAATCTGGTTTCTGGGCTGAGATTAATTAATCCCAAATGTACTTTCAATGTCACTGGGAACCATCAAAATTACATATAGCAGTGGAAGCTACAGGTTGCAATAACAGCAGGACTAGGAACAGGGATTTCCAGTCATACTTAGTAATGCTTAAACAATTTAATTTAACCTTTATTTAACTAGGTTAGTCCCATTGAGATCAAGATCTCTTTTGCAAGGGAGACCTGGACAATTATAAAGTTTCCAATTCACCGAACCTGCATGTGCTTGGATGTGGGAGGAAACCGGAGCACCCGGAAGAAACCCACTCAAACATGGGGAGAACATGTAAACTCCACACAGAAAGGACACAGGTGGGAATCAAATCCAGTGCTAACCACTAATCCACCATGCTGCCATGAAGTAAACTTTCCTCCCATTTTTTTTCAGTGAAATATAAAGTGGTTGAAAGATGTTACCAAGGGAGCTACTACAGGAAAACTTGAGTTGTTTCAATGTCTATATGCATAAAACTCTAAACATGACAAGTCAAATTATTGTGTTCAAACTCCAATTTTAATTTAGAAGTGCTCGCTTCAAACTGCTGAAGGCACAGCACATGGAACAATGTTTGTCAGCCACGGTGCTTGGTGAACAAATGTGTAGCATATTTCCCTCACTATCTGATCCACCCAGACCTGATTAACTGATACACAAATTGACAGTAATGCAAGTAGTTTATATCAGTTAAATGTGATCTCAAATCTCTACATCCACTACATAGACAGAAGAATTTTACCAGGACAAACTTGATCTCACCTGTCCGTCCTGTGTGAGGTGATGATGTAGAAGCTGAGAGTGGGGCTGTTGGTGAGGTGGCAGGATGTGCAGGAAGGGAGCTGGGGCAAAGCCAGGAGCGCCTCCGGGGTTCAGGGGTCCTGTTCCTCCCAGGACTGAAGGCAGGCTAAACGGAGGTGGTGTCCCCGTGTGAAAACCCTGCTTGTCAAAAGACTGAGGTGAATAGGGATGAGAGGTTAAAATCACCACAATTCAGCTGCGTGAAACAGACCATGCACAAGCAACTACTAAATTAAGGCAAATTAAAGTGAGTGTACATTCAGATGTAATTTGATTACTGCAAAGCTGACATACTAAAGCCAATACAGCTCCAGTACAGCTGGTTCTATATACTATATTTTCAAAATGTCCATTTTGTGTTTTGAAGTGCAGTGTTTCGTTCCTAACTGTAATCACAAATCTGATGGCGAAGTGTGCACTTTTTTCAGTTTCTAAAGGATCTTCATTTAAAGCGCCAATGGACTAAAGAAGTATGGGAGTTACTTATACATACATATTTAAAGTATAAATCACCCGTTTGGCAATAAAATTAGAACCTGGCTCACCTTGGGAACACAAATGAATGCCACCACTGAGCAAATAGTCAGGTTCATAAATACTTGGACAATGAAACAATTTGTCTTTGTATACCACTACCATGGAGTTGAAAATTTTGCAATGTTCAAAATCTCCATCACACATTAATAATGTGAACTTCATGTGAACATTACACAAACAAGTCAAAAACACTGCTTGTACGTGTGAGGGATTGCGTCAGTGCACCGCATCAGAGTGCAGCTCATCTGAACGATTATAACGAGATGTTAAATCTATCATAAACATACTTTTAGAGCTGCACACAAGAAGGGATAAACATGCAACTGTTTTACCAAGCCATTACAATATAAACATGACAATTACCTTTTTATACAGTTCCAAATACATTCTCCACCTCATTAAGCGCGCGCGTGAGAGAGAAAGGCAGCAGCTAGAGCGCTCCTCTGTGATTCCGGAAGCGATTACAGCAGTTTTCAACAGCCAACTTGGACAGAAAATGATTAATCCGCTACGAAATAATTATTTGAAATATGCAGCATGCAGCACACAGCATCCAGTGGAACAAAGCACGCCGTCCAGCTGGGAACTCAGCGGGTGGGATCATCACGACGATGTGCGTCCAAGTGCGCGGATCAAAGCCGTGCAAGTGTCAGGGCACCTTTACAATATGGCAACTGTCTGGAACAGGCAGCTCTCAAAACAGAGTGACAGCACAAAAAGGAAGTGAGGGAATGCACCAAGATAGTCCAAAAACTCTGGAGATACAGGTTTCTGTGGTTGTGATGGGAGAAACTCTGCATAACTCAATTTTGTCTATTGGATCAGAAGTTAAACAGCTTCATCGCAGAATGGCATATAGAACTCTTATGAGTATCACTTGACCGACATGCCCAATATTTAAGATTTTCTCCTAAATCAGTGTTTCAGGGTTAAATTTTTTCAAACGATGTACTGTAGCTTCTGGCTCTCACTGCCATATCAATACAGCACAAATAATTTCAGTTAAATGTGATTTTATGTTAACTTGTGTATTTTTTGCCTATGTACTTTTACCCTGCCAACAGCTTGCTTGGTTATGCCATTGCTACATAAACATTAGCCTTCAACTTGACAAATATAGAGATAAATAAAAAAGTTTCCTCACCTGTGTTTTGTTGTAGACTGAACCTCCCAATTCAGGTACTCCACCACTGGGACCTGACCCTGAAAGTCCTGATCCTGTGATAACAATATGGCGAGAGAATTGGAAAGAGAATGACATTGACAGGAAATGAGAGCCGATACAGAAAGCAAAGAAAAAGAGAGAAAAATAAAGTGGTTAGAGGGGGAAAAAACAAAAACATTCATTCATCATTGCTGATGAATGAATATTTGGCAATGAATGTTCAATTCCACTGTTAGTAGGAGGCCAGCCAGAAGAAAGCACATTAAGTGAAAAGGACTGAGATTTTTCCACCTGCTGAATGTGCCATTGATGCGTACAGCAAGGTTTTGTCACACGTGCATGTGTATTATGTATGTATGTATCTACACACACACACACACACAAAAATGGTAAATGGACTGCATTTATATAGCGCTTTTCCATCTGCATCAGACGCTCAAAGCGCTTTACAATTAAGCCTCACATTCACCCCGATGTCAGGGTGCTGCCATACAGGGCGCTCGCTATACTCACTTCACTACACACTAGGAGCAATAGGGGATGAAGGACCTTGCCCAAGGAGGGGATTTGAACCGAGGATCTTCTGGTCTCAAGCCCAACACCTTAAACACTAGACCATCATCTCCCCCACATTTACATATGTACGTACGTGTGTATGTATGTATATATGTAAAGTGGCTTGCAAAAGTATTCGGCCCCTTGGTATTTCACGCATTTTAATTTGTTTATGGCATTTCACATGCAAAAAGTAAATAGGCTTCTCAATGTCAACATTTCTAAAATTATCTTCCTTAGACCCAAACTGAAAACAAATCTGTACAACTTGATATAAATTAATTAAAAATATAAAAGCCAAGACGATGGGTTGCATAAGTAATCAGCCCCTTTGATATAATACCTGTAAATAAACAGTTTTATTGCCGGTTTTCTTCAGACAAGTCAGGGGATGGATACAGGAACATTTCCAAATCACTGAATATGTCTTGAACTTTATTTACATCAATTATGAAGAAATACAAACAGTATGGCACTCTGTGGTACATCTGTGTGGAGAAGACAGTTCTCAAAAACTGAGTGACTGTGCAAGAAGGAGAACAGTGAGGAAAGCCACCAAGACAACCCAAAAGAACATACAGGCTTCTGTGGCTGTGATTGGAGAAATTGTGCATCATGCATGTTTTGTATTTTGTATCCCCAGTTATACAGCTTCATCATGAAATTGCACAGAGGAGGGTTTACTTTCACCAAAACGTCAAATCTAGGCTTGCATCTCAGATGTACCTTCTGGCAAATTGTAGCTGAACTTTCTGGTCTTTTTAATAAAACCCTCCTCTGTGCAACTTCATGATGAAGCTGTATAACTGGGGATACAAAATGCAAAATATGCACTATGGACAATTCTCCAATCACAGCCACAGAAGCCTATAACTTCTTCTGGGATGTCTGGGTGTCTTGGTGGCTTTCCTCACTCTTCTCCTTCTTGCACAGGGCTCTGAGGTCAGCTGACCAGCTTCTCCTGGCTGTTCCTAAAGCCAGGCTTAAATCCAGAGGTGATAGAGCCTTTTCTGTGGCAGCACCACGACTCTGGAATGATCTTCCGCTGACTGTCAGGTCCTCAGAGTCTGTGGCACAGTTTAAGTCCAGACTGAAAACTCATCTCTTCTCCCTGGCTTTCAACACTGGCTAAGTGGTGTATGCTTTGCTCTGCTATTCTGCTCTGTATTCTTAGATTATTTATTTATTTATTTTATTCTTTTCTTTT
The DNA here is from genome assembly GCF_902500255.1 of Thalassophryne amazonica. Classification (NCBI taxonomy): domain Eukaryota; kingdom Metazoa; phylum Chordata; class Actinopteri; order Batrachoidiformes; family Batrachoididae; genus Thalassophryne; species Thalassophryne amazonica. The sequence continues at coordinate 58,877,453 of NC_047107.1, read as the reverse complement.
GTTAATATTTTAGACTTTTGTATTGATATTATTGTGAAGCACTTTTGGTCAGCTGCAGCTGTGTTTTAAATGTGCTATATAAATAAATTTGAATTTGAACTTGCAGAGATTTGTTTTCAGTTTGAGTCTAAGGTGGATAATTTTAGAAATTTTTATATTGAGAAGCCTGATTTACTTTTTGCATTTGAAATGCCTTAGACAAATTAAAATGTGTGAAATACCAATGGGCTGATGGCTATCATACATTTTTGTGTAGGCCATGATACACTGAGGCTGGATTCAAAGTGTTGTTTATTCCCCTTAAGTGCTACCGAAAACCAGCTTGGCTCATGGACTAAGTCTCACGGCAAGTCGTGATTCAGCAGCACGAAATATACATTAATCTATTGGTTCTTGATATTGTGGTGAAAAGCGCCTCATTTTCGTCACAGCAGCACAATTTAATTCTAATTCATTCCGTGATGGCTGCATGAAATTAAAAGTGAAGGGGGGGGGGGGGAGTTGGGGTGGTTATGTTTAGGGTTGGGGGAAGGAATAGGGTTAGGTTATGGTTAAGGATAGGGGTGGTTGGTAGGAGTAGGGTTAGTAATAGTGAGTAAAAAAAAAAAAAAAAAACGCCACGAAAATTTGACTCATTTCGTGACGGGAGCACGAAAAAAAATGTGAGACTGGGCTGCTTTTTTAGGGATGTCCCTGCTTATTTCAGCAAGACAATGCCAAGCCACATTCTGCACGTGTTACAACAGCGTGGCTTCGTAGTAAAAGAGGGCGGGTACTAGACTGGCCTGCCTGCAGTCCAGACCTGTTGCCCATTGAAAATGCATGGCGCATTATGAAGCGCAAAATACGACAACAGAGACCCCGGACTGTTGAACAACTGAAGTCGTACATCAACCAAGAATGGGAAAGAATTCCACCTACACTGGCCACATAGCCACAAGACACCTTCAACAATTAGTGTCCCCAGTTCCCAAACGCTTATTGTTGTTAGAAGGAAAGGTGATGGAAAGGCTTTTTTGAAACGTGTTGCAGGCATCCATTTCAAAATGAGCAAATATTTGCACAAAAACAAAGTTTATCAGTTTGAACATTAAATATCTTGTCTTTGTGGTGTATTCAATTGAATATAGGTTGAAGAGGATTTGTGAATCATTGTATTCTGTTTTTATTTACATTTTACATAACGTCCCGACTTCATTGGAAATGGGATATTGTGTGAGTGTGTGTGTGTATATTATATATATATATATATATATATATATATTTAGTTGTACGCAAACGTTTGGGCACCCCTGATAATTTTCATGATTTTCCTTTATAAATCATTGGTTGTCTGGATCAGAAATTTCACACTGAACACACTGATATTTGGGAAGTGAAATGAAGTTTCTAGTCCTTACAGAAAGTGTGCAATAATTATTTATTATGTCAAATATTTTTACTGAGCAGAATGTATTTCACAGTTTGAATTGTATATCTTTAGTAATGCTCACATTTTAACATAGAGGGTAAATGAAATTACAAACAAATACATAACACTGAACATTTAAACAGTTGCGGAGCAGGTTCATTCTTAGAAAGAAATCAGGAAAAAAAATTGTGGCAGTCAGTAACGGTTACTTTTTTAGACCAAGCAGAGGGAAAAAAATATGGAATCACTCAATTCTGAAGAAAAAATTATGGAATCATGAAAAACAAAAGAACGCTCCAACACATCACTAGTATTTTGTTGCACCACCTCTGGCTTTTATAACAGCTTGCAGTCTCTGAGGCATGGACTTAATGAGTGACAAACAGTACTCTTCATCAATCTGGCTCCAACTTTCTCTGATTGCTGTTGCCAGATCAGCTTTGCAGGTTGGAGCCTTGTCATGGACCATTTTCTTCAACTTCCACCAAAGATTTTCAATTGGATTAAGATCTGGACTATTTGCAGGCCATGACATTGACCCTATGTGTCTTTTTGCAAGGAATGTTTTCACAGTTTTTGCTCTATGGCAAGATGCATTATCATCTTGAAAAATGATTTCATCATCCCCAAACATCCTTTCAATTGATGAGATAAGAAAAGTGTCCAAAATATCAACGTAAACTTGTGCATTTATTGATGATGTAATGACAGCCATCTCCCCAGTGCCTTTACCTGACATGCAGCCCCATATCATCAATGACTGTGGAAATTTACATGTTCTCTTCAGGCAGTCGTCTTTATAAATCTCATTGGAACGGCACCAAACAAAAGTTCCAGCATCATCACCTTGCCCAATGCAGATTCGAGATTCATCACTGAATATGACTTTCATCCAGTCATCCACAGTCCAGTTTCATCCAGTCATCCACAGTCCACGATTGCTTTTCCTTAGCCCATTGTATTATCATATAGCCCATTTTTGAGACATACTGCTTTAAGTTTTCTGTCTTGACACTTTGATGTCTTCCTTGGTCTACCAGTATGTTTGCCTTTAAGAACCTTCCCATGTTGTTTGTATTTGGTCCAGAGTTTAGACACAGCTGACTGTGAACAACCAACATCTTTTGCAACACTGCATGATGATTTACCCTCTTAAGAGTTTGATAATCCTCTCCTTTGTTTCAATTGACATCTCTCGTGTTGGAGCCATTATTCATGTCAGTCCACTTGGTGCAACAGATCTGATTTGATGCAGGTGTTAGTTTTGGGGATGAAGATTTACAGGGTGATTCCATAATTTATTCCTCAGAACTGATTCCATATTTTTTTCCCCTCTGCTTGGTCTAAAAAAGTAACCATTACTGACTGCCACAATTTTTTTTTCCTGATTTCTTATAGTGTTTCTTAAAGTCAGAAAGTTGCCATTTGAAATGACTTTAGTTTTGTGTCATGTCTGTGATCTGCTTTTTTTCTACAAAATTAAACAACTGAATGAACATCCTCCGAGGCCGGTGATTCCATAATTTTTGCCAGGGGTTGTAGGAGTTTTGTAATTCCATAAGAAGGGTTGAATAATGCAATAATTATTTAAACAAAATTGGGCAGGTGCATAAATTTGGGCACCGTTGTCATTTTATTGATTTGAATACATTTAGCACTAATTATTGGATCACAAAACTGGTTTGGTAAGCTCATTGACGCTTGACCTCCTTACACAGGTGAATCCAATCATGAGAAAGGGTATTTAAGGTGGCCATTTGCAAATGTATCCTCTCTTTGCATCTCTTCTAATGAGAGGCAACATGGGAGCCTCTAAACAACTCTCAAATGACCTGAAAACAAAGATTGTTTAACATCATAGTTAAGGGGAAGGATACAAAAAAGCTATCTCAGAGATATCATCTGTCAGTTTCCACTGTGAGGAACACAGTGAGGAAATGGAAGACCGCAAGCACAGTACAAGTTAAGGCCCGAAGTGGTAGGCCAAGAAAAATCTCAGATAAGCTGAAGCGAAGGATGGTGAGAACAGTCAGTCAACCCACGGACCTGCTCCAAAGACCTACAACATGAGCTTGCTGCAGATAGTGTCTCTGCGCACCATTCAACTATAGCGCACTTTGCATAAAGAGATGCTGTATGATGCTGTAATGCAGAGGAAGTCTTTTCTGCGTACATGTCACAGAGTCGCTTGAGGTATGTTAAAGCACATTTGGACAAGCCAGCTTCATTTTGGAATAAGGTGCTGTGGACTGATGAAACTAAAATTGAGTTATTTGGACATAACAAGGGACAGTATGCATGGCTGAAAAAGAACACAGCATTCCAAGAAAAACACTTGCTACCTACAGTAAAATTTGGAGGTGGTTCCATCATGCTGTGTGGCTAGTGTAGGTACTAATCTTGTTAAAGTTGAGGATCACATGGATTCCAGTCAATATCAACAGATTCTTGAGAACAATGTTCATAAATCAGTGACAAAGTTGAAGTTGTGCCAGGGCTGGATCTTTCAACAAGACAATGACACTAAACACTGCTCAAAATCTACTAAGGCATTCATGCAGAGGAACAAGTACAACGTTCTGGAATTGCCATCTCAGTCCCCAGACCTGAATATTATTGGAAACCTGTGGTGTGATTTTAAGTGGGCTGTCCATGCTCGGAAACCAACAAACCTGAATGCACTGGGGATGTTTTGTAAAGACAAATGGTACAAAATACCTTTAACCAGAATCCAGACTCTCATTGTAAGCTATAGGAAGCGTTTCGAAGCTGTTATTTCTGCAAAAGGAGGATCTACTAAATATTGATGTATTTTTTTCTGTTGGGGTACCCAAATTTATGCACCTGCCTAATTGTGTTTAAAGAATTATTGCACACTTTCTGTGAATCCTATAAACTTAATTTCACTTCTCAAATATCACTGTGTTTGTCTGCTATATGATATATTTAACTGAAATTGCTGATCCAAACAACCAATGATTTATAAAGGAAAATCATGGAAATCATCAGGGGTGCCCAAACTTTTACATACAACTGTATATATAGTAACTGTGCGTACACTTTTGCGCTCACAGAACAACGGCCACTGACTTACCCCAAATCTCAATTCTCTTTTATACCCCTTTCCCTTCCCCTTGGCCCTACCCCTACCCCTTTAAAACAACGGGTAAAGCGAAGGGGTATGCCTCTAGCCCAGACATGGGCAAACTGCGGCCCGGGGACCACATGCGGCCCTTTGCATGTCTCTGTCCGGCCCTCGTGAGGTCTGTGATTATTATTACATATATTAAAAATGTCAAGCTTGTGTGTTGCAAATCATTAGAGAGGTTTACTTAGGTATATTTAAATGTTTACATATTATTACAATAATGAAAATTACCTATAAAAGCTATTAAATAGGTAATTTTTTGTAAAATTTGTAATGGGAGACAGCCGAGTTATCGATGGTGTGGCCCTCGGACATAATTCAGGTTCCCTATGTGGCCCCTTGTAAAAATTAATTGCCCACCCCTGCTCTAGCCCTATGAATTGAGACATCCCTCCACCTTAGGAGAAAAAAAAAACTGCCCGTGTCAAACTGCCGTCTTCACTGTTTGTTAACATGGCAACCGAAACGCAACTTGTTGCAGTAACCTGTTTGCTCTTTTTATTTTCTCGCCTTTCTGCGTAAATGCAAAGAAATAGAAAAAGTCGCAGATTTCTTCGACGCATCGCAATCATGTCATGTTAATTAAATTAATTCAGAATTTATAATAATGAATAGTACTAATAATTAAATAGTAATTAATGTTAATAATACTAATAATAATTCATCAATAGTAATTAATATTGTTTGATTAATAATTAGTTGATTGATTAGTAATTAATTTATTAATAATTAAAATAAATAAACACTTGAAATATATCAGTCTGTGTGCAATGAATGTATACATTATACAAGTTTCACTTTTTGAATTAAATTATTGAAATAAAATCAACTTTTTCATGATATTCTAATTATATGACCAGCACCTGTATGTATGTTATGGGCTGCATCTAGTTCTGTTAACCTTATATTTCTTTTTCAAATTCTCCCATTTTTTGCATCCAGCCCTATTTACTTTATAAATTTCCTTGACAAATAATATCAGTCTATTAGGACATCAGGTTATGTGTTACATATATACATGTGTGTGTATATATTTGCCAACTTATTCCCATTGATGAAACTTCTCATTTTCTGCCTGAAAGCTTATCAGGAGACGAGTGTGCTCAGGGCTCCGTTTGTTTACAAAATACACACACGTGTTACAGACCTTGAAATCCAACAGCAGGGATTGATATTATCCAACATTTATGAACATACAAATTAACGTGCTTATCCTGATTATCATGATTTTCTCCATATTATCTCCATATAAAAGTGTCTTGTCGTAGCATTTGTGTGTATGTGCATTATAACGCCTCAGCGCACGAGCGAAGTTATGATATTCTTCAGAACGACAATATACGCAACACGCATCCAGCAGCATACATGTTACTGTCATAGGCAACTGCCTGTAAGGTTTTTGGCAAGTTATAACTTTCTAAACAGCGTAATTTGTAATGAAAGCCGCTTTCATTTGTGCGGCTCTGGGCGCCATGTTTATTTCTGTGGCGACAGCGGTAAGCTCCTCCTACCCCTCCAAACAGAGTGTGCATCCAGATTAACTCCATTTGGAGGGGTTTGAAGCCCTCCGCCTCCCCCTCCGTCTTGCTCCAAAAAGAGAATTGAGACACCTTTCTGTCTCTCGTGTCCACGCAAAATGGAGGGGAAGGGGTAAGGGGAAGGGCCAAGGGGTAGAACTGAGATTCAGCCTTACTGTTGCTGTCTGATGGTGCACGCATGTGTTGTGTGTGTACCTTTCCCTGGGCCGCTGCCCGCTGACTTGGCCTGTGACTGGGCAGAGCCTCCATACCCTCCCTTACTGTACTCCCCACAGTGGGCTTGACAGAGGTCATCAAAGGCTGAAGGCAGAGGAGGAAATGGAGAAAAGAAGATACAAGAAAGAGTGAGAGGAGAGGGAGGGTGTAGAGAAAAGGAGGATATGGAAAAAGATGAAGTAACGAGAATTAAAGGAAAAGTTAAAGAAAGATGATGAAGTAGAGCAGAGCAGGGAGAGACAGGCAGTAAGGTAAGCCGACTAAAATGGGGACTGAATGTACTGAGCTGTGTCCAACGTTAGCAGGGGGTTTGAGCTATGCAAGCAGTGTAAGCAAAACACACTCAAGCCCAGCTCCACAGGCACATGCAGAATTTGGTGTACACATGTAAGGGGTTGACCATGGCCTCGGTGATAGGCTGTACCTTTTACATTGAACATAGTCCACCTCTTTCACAAACTATTTTCACATACTAGTAAACTAGGTGGAGAATGCTCAGAGTGCCTACAGCCACCAATGGTACAAACAATAACTAACACCATTACCACCTCTGCCAACTGACCAAGGAGAGCACTCAGAATCCTGTTTGTTACACTAAACAGCTCTTTTTCATGCCATAATTCAGATTCAACTGAATGAGATCAATCAGAACCTAATCAATGTTGTGATAAAAGGATATTTATGAGGCAGACTTGGATCCTTTTCAAAATTTGATCAACTCTTGTTTGAACCAAGATAGTCAAAAATGGTCAAAATTCATCAATTACTATGTGATCTTTAAACAATAACTGCCAAAAACATACACACTGGGGTGATCACAAAACCTCTAATCTCCATTGCTTGATGGCAGAAGTACACATATACAGTGACCACAAATACAGAAACACCCATACAATGTAATACTCAACCTATACTATCTGCTTTTGTTTGTTTTGTTCAGACTGCCTTGTTAGCAGTTTGTGTTCCATCAAATTTTACAGGCTGCACGTGATGGTTGGTATCACTGCTGTATTTAGCTGGTAATCTGAGTGGAGAAAAGTAAAAATCCAAAATGGCCATGGATCAATCAATCAATTTTATTTATATAGCACCAAATCACAACAAACAGTTGCCCCAAGGCGCTTTATATTGTAAGGCAAGGCCATACAATAATTATGTAAAAACCCCAACGGTCAAAACGACCCCCTGTGAGCAAGCACTTGGCGACAGTGGGAAGGAAAAACTCCCTTTTAACAGGAAGAAACCTCCAGCAGAACCAGGCTCAGGGAGGGGCAGTCTTCTGCTGGGACTGGTTGGGGCTGAGGGAGAGAACCAGGAAAAAGACATGCTGTGGAGGGGAGCAGAGATCGATCACTAATGATTAAATGCAGAGTGGTGCATACAGAGCAAAAAGAGAAAGAAACAGTGCATCATGGGAACCCCCCAGCAGTCTACGTCTATAGCAGCATAACTAAGGGATGGTTCAGGGTCACCTGATCCAGCCCTAACTATAAGCTTTAGCAAAAAGGAAAGTTTTAAGCCTAATCTTAAAAGGAGAGAGGGTGTCTGTCTCCCTGATCTGAATTGGGAGCTGGTTCCACAGGAGAGGAGCCTGAAAGCTGAAGGCTCTGCCTCCCATTCTACTCTTACAAACCCTAGGAACTACAAGTAAGCCTGCAGTCTGAGAGCGAAGCGCTCTATTGGGGTGATATGGTACTATGAGGTCCCTAAGATAAGATGGGACCTGATTATTCAAAACCTTATAAGTAAGAAGAAGAAGAATTTTAAATTCTATTCTAGAATTAACAGGAAGCCAATGAAGAGAGGCCAATATGTGTGAGATATGCTCTCTCCTTCTAGTCCCCGTTAGCACTCTAGCTGCAGCATTTTGAATTAACTGAAGGCTTTTCAGGGAACTTTTAGGACAACCTGATAATAATGAATTACAATAGTCCAGCCTAGAGGAAATAAATGCATGAATTAGTTTTCAGCATCACTCTGAGACAAGACCTTTCTAATTTAGAGATATTGCGCAAATGCAAAAAGCAGTCCTACATATTTGTTTAATATGCGCTTTGAATGACATATCCTGATCAAAAATGACTCCGAGATTTCTCACAGTATTACTAGAGGTCAGGGTAATGCCATCCAGAGTAAGGATCTGGTTAGACACCATGTTTCTAAGATTTGTGGGGCCAAGTACAATAACTTCAGTTTATCTGAGTTTAAAAGCAGGAAATTAGAGGTCATCCATGTCTTTATGTCTGTAAGACAATCCTGCAGTTTAGCTAATTGGTGTGTGTCCTCTGGCTTCATGGATAGATAAAGCTGGGTATCATCTGCGTAACAATGAAAATTTAAGCAATGCCGTCTAATAATACTGCCTAAGGGAAGCATGTATAAAGTGAATAAAATTGGTCCTAGCACAGAACCTTGTGGAACTCCATAATTAACCTTAGTCTGTGAAGAAGATTCCCCATTTACATGAACAAATTGTAATCTATTAGATAAATATGATTCAAACCACCGCAGTGCAGTGCCTTTAATACCTATGGCATGCTCTAATCTCTGTAATAAAATTTTATGGTCAACAGTATCAAAAGCAGCACTGATGTCTAACAGAACAAGCACAGAGATGAGTCCACTGTCTGAGGCCATAAGATGATCATTTGTAACCTTCACTAATGCTGTTTCTGTACTATGATGAATTCTAAAACCTGACTGAAACTCTTCAAATAGACCATCTATTATAATAGACTAGCACCATCCATGGTGCTAGCTCCTTTATTAACAGCTCCTCCTTGGACATTCTGCATTGAGGTTTGGTGCAACGCATGTGACACAAATGCTACTTCAATCCTGCCATAGGACTTATCAGTAATGAGGTTTACCATAGGCCCACCAACCTGCTACTAATCTACTTCAATATTCTGGACTTCAGGGACTTAAGTCCTTACATTACACTGCCATACTATTATCTTAATTGGTTATATTGCCAGACACAGGTAATTACACGCTTCTATTTCAAGAGGTTTAACAACTGTTTAAAATGAAGGTCTCCGGTTCGGACTTGAGGGGAACTCCACTGATTAGTGCATCAAAGAATGGCCTACAGTGTAATATCACTGTATCACTGTACGGGGGTAATTATTTATGGCGACCCAAACATGTTGCACTATGCTGTGTTCTAACTGACTTCAACGAACTTGGGACAAGTTAATGTCTCTGGACTGTGTGGACATTTCAGTTTACTGTACCAGTATTATCGATTTTAGATGGTATGTATTGCTTCTCTTAGATGGACTGACTGAAGTTGTGCAACAGATGTTTCAGGTTCCTGGTGTTTCCACCCAACTTTCCTTCGATTATCTGCTCTTGTGGTTATTCCTGATGATGGAGAAGGTTTCTACAGTTGGGGTTAACAGGAGGTCATGTGCTGGAATATGCCTTGGCAGTTCAGATGGCAACAGCATTGAATCAGCCATCTGTTGGGAGCAGTGTTGCCACAGTTACTTTGAAAATGTAATCCAATTACTGATTACTCCTTGAAAAAGTAACTTAGTTACTTTACTGATTACTCAGTTGTAAAAGTAACTAAGTTAGATTACTAGTTACTTTTTTAGTTACTTTCCCCAGCTGTCGACAACAACCCTCTGCCACCTCAACATGACAATACTTGTTTAACCAAAACTCGCTTTATAGTCACCCTTTCTTGACTTCAATGAAAATAAATACTTGTTTTATAAAAACTAAAATAAAGACCTCTTTCTTGATCTCATATTTAATTGTTGACAGCACTGTAACAGTAAAACTTGCAATTTCTAGCCTACATTGTTTATAAATGTAACTATTAAAATCTTTCTTACATTGTTCCAACATTTAAATTCTCTCTAACATTTTACTTGTCAAAATTATTATTATTATAAGTAGTATTAGTAGTTGTAGTTAAAAAAAAGGCTTCAAAACTGGACCTTTAATCTAGGGGTGTTGGGGGGCAGATCCTTGCCCCACGCCCCCATTCCATCTGGATTCGCCCCTGCTTTGGCGTTTGAGCACAAAGAATGGATAACATTTATTTATGCAGAAAACATGACCAGATTTACAGGTAAGAAACTTTTATTGCATTTTCACATCATGTGGTCCTCAGAAAGAGAGTTTAGGTGCATTTGAGTGGAAAATAGTGTTAGTTGTTGACACGTCGCGGAGGATCAGCTGTTTTTAACGAGCAGATATGGAGTGGCTCAGCTCAGAATTCTAAATAAAGGAGAAAAAAAAAGCATAAAAATGTCTTTGTAAAGCTCAGTGCAGGTGTGCTGTTGTCACCGTGCTTTAAGAGGTGAGGACGAGCTGCTGCAGAAAACCGCGGATGAAAAGCTCACAGCCCGCTTAAAGTGGGCAGTTCAGTCGAACCCCGACCCCCTGCCCACGGACCAAGTTTAATGCTGCTATCGACCCACAATGCAAAAATAATAGTAACGCACAGTGACTTGGAGAAGTAACTTTAATCTGATTACTGATTTGGAAAGATTAACGCGTTAGATTACTCGTTACTAAAAAAAAGTGGTCAGATTATAGTAACGCGTTACTAAGTAACGTGTTACCGGCATCACTGGTTGGGAGTGCATGATAGTCGAAACAAATAGGACAGAAAGAAAACAGCAGGTGTAAGTGATTTTATTCGTATCTTTCCAGGTGCGCTGCTTGGATGATCTGAACGGATTATGATTGGATTACATATAGACTACTGGACGATTAGAAACTACATTCTACATGGATTGCTTTTGTCATATCCGGTGGGTGGAATGCCACACGCTTGTCTGAAGAGTGCGGTGCAGTAGTTGTCTGCTTTATACCTATTTCAGCCATTTGTAAGGACTGGTAGCTCTAATTCTGATTTCTGCCTGTAGCGGTACCTGTCCTGGTCCATTGTGTAAGTAATTTCTCTCTGGAATGCATCACTACTGTTAGTATCCAGGGGACAAGGGGCCTTTGGGTGGACCTCTTTGTTGATGTTTCTGTTCTGTACTAATCTGTTTCTCGTCCAAATGATCTATCTCCTGGATGTAAAAAGAAGTACGAACCACTAACGAGGTATTCTTCTTAGGCCCATGTAGGCTCGTACTCTCGGGTGTTTGTTTGTTTTTGGTAGTTAGTTTTGATTTTTGGGTGTTTGTGTTGTTTTCGCACTTCACTTTTGTCTTAGGTGATGTGACTTAAGGTCACGTCGACAGGGGGAGTTTTTGGAGCAGTATGTCTCACGGCTAATTTGCTACTTTACTAAATATAATACTACTAATAATATATAATAATACTACTCATTTTCATATTTCCTTATACAGATAATGATAGTAATGATAACTTTATGTTGCATGCCATGATGCATACTGTCCTTCTGCTTATCACGCTACATGGGCAGAACACAGTTTTACATTTATACATACTGTTTAATACAACGCGTGCACCAACCATAGAAAAAGGTCAAAATGCAACATCTTTCAACCATAAACACATAATTCACTGATCCACATTAAGGGGAAATAGCCTGCTCATCTGGGGGCGAGGCTGAAGTGAACGGTGAGAAGAGGGGCAGAGTGTGTGTGTGTTCAGCTTGCATGCTGAGGTAGAGGTGAGCTGCTGAGTGAAGGCATCTATATATTACAACATCTAAAATTCAAGTTTTTCTGTCATTTTTGGAGTCGCTCCTGTTAACATGGGAAAATTGGAACACTTAACGCAACAGATGGCTGCCAATGCTGATATGAAAATACTGCAAAATGCTCCCTTCTGATGGGTGATAATTTTATTTGTGATATCTTAAGGCTTATAAGATATAAGCAGCTATTTTGATGTCCTGAATCAAGGTAATTTGAGGGTCAAAGTCAAAACAAAAGGTTAGATGCAAACCTATAGACCTTTGACTATTCTTTGTTACTCAGATCACTTTTGTATCCCTTGTAGCCTCGAAGAAGCAATATTAACAAGATACTGCTCTTTCTTCAAAATTGCATATCTCACTGTCCAAAATCAATGATGATAAAATACTGTCCAATATAAATTGTCCAATAACTAACCTTGACAGATACAAACAGCACCACAGTACCATCATTTCTTAGTCTTACCTGTGCCATATGCATGTTGTCCATACTGATTGTGTTGGTGGTATTGGTTCGAAGGGTTGGACAATCCCATTGTAGCTTGTTTAGCTGAAGCAGGAGGAACAAAGACAGTGGGGCCATATTGAAAGGCTGAGGGAACCCCAGGAACACCAGTGTAGTATGAGAGTCCTTCAAGAAAAACATTATTAAAAAGTTATCTTTGCAGAAATGCAATATAAGGCAGTGCTACTACATAAATAAAACCTAGGACGATGTTAATGAATAATGCTAAACCTCTCACAATCCTTACAAATTCAGTAGATCATTGTGACAAGGAACTGTTTTTATAACTCACTTTCAAACATTTTTTTTACTGTATTTTCCAGAGTTGCACCTGCCCAAAACTGCCTCTAAAGCCCCTTTCACACCAGGCCTGCGTAGAACTGCATTGTGTGGCGTGTGTAATAGTAATGGGAGAGAAGTAATGTAATGGGAGAGAAGCTTGGCTCTATGATGCTGATTATTACAAACTGCCTGGACATGCAGATGGATTGGATACATTGGAAAAAGTCAGAATACATTATTTCCAGGAGTTAATGGACTTTAACGTGCCACGATCATGAGAGAACTTGAGGAGGTGAATGCACCGCGGAACTGCAGCTGGTGTTCGCACACGCAATCTGTCCATGAGGAGTGGACGGTGGACAAGTCCTCTCGCTGGTGAAAAATAAAATGTCAAATGAGCTGACTATTCTAGATTATGAAAACACTGATGTATTGTGTTTTATTTTTGGTGCCATATGCCCTGTGAAATTAAGTCATAAACATCAGGAAATTAGTTTGGTTTCATCTGCCGCTGACAAACTCTCAAACATGTGAGCCTGTCACAAAGCTGACTTTGATGACATCATGTGAGGGACCAACCCCCTCAGATCCTTCATTGCAATGAATGGGAAAACTGGAATTTTTCACAGCTCGAAATCTGCATGCATTTTTTTTTTGTGGACTTTGACAGTGAATACGAAATGGTGAACAGGTGTGTTTTGGGAGGGTCCAGATAACCAGTTGTGGTGATTACTGGTTGTGCAGTTTTCCCACGGATAACATTTTTCAGAGAGAAGTGGAAGTGCTTCATACATGGCTACTGGAAAAAGTGGACAAATACAACCAAGCACAGGGTGAGAAATGTGCTTCAAAAACTACTTGAAGTCAGAATCGCAGAGAAGGAAGAATTTCATCCATGCGTTTAAAGGTGGGACCATGACGACTTTGAAGTAAAGTGACTGCTTTTGCAATCTTAACGTGAGACGTGCCATGAACACTGGACCTACTCCAAGCCATTTAATGGCATTACCTGCTTAATGGATCAATGATGAAGAATGTACAAATGACAGATGGAGTTTTTCCCTTACTGCTGTTGCCTGTGTGTTTGCTCTAGGTGTTGGTAAGGTTAGACCTTACTCGTGTGAAGCACCTTGAGACAGTTTAGTTGTGATTTCGAGTTATATAAATGAAATAAATTGAAGTTGAATTGAGACAGAACACAAACGCGACCACCGGCTCTTCAGCGACTGTAATGTGTTTTTTTTGGAAAGGAGATAACTACACTGGAACCAGAGCAGGTTCAATTCTGCATGGCTGCTGTGTTCAAATACAGGAGAACTCAGCGGCATGCATCTCTCAGGGTATGTATTTATTGTCCCCCTCCCTGAAACAAGGGGGAACATGAAATCGACTCCAGCCGTGCAGTCAGTCTGTCCATCCAGCATGTTTTGAGAGCTCTGGATTCCCTCTTATCCCTTGCATACATAGTACACACCCATACTATATTGTATACAGACACAAATGTGACATCTGGGTGGTTTTTCAACTTGGATTGACGTACTGTTGTAAATCCGAGCAACATAAAAAAGTGACAATCTGGAAAATATGGTAATCTGAAAATTAACATTTCCTAAACTAGATTTACAGCAAACTGCCCAATTTTGTTATGTTATGTAATAAGATGCTTTGTCAAATAGCCCAAAACAGTAACCTGGTAACAAGTATCTCTGAAATATGTTTTAGGTTTACACAACATTCTTATCACAAAACATATTTTATTACTCTAACCAGTGTATCCGTAGCCTGGAGGTAGAGGGGGGTTGAGGAAGGCCTGGTTCTGCGTTTGCTGACCCTGGCTTTGTCCCTGGCTCTGTGTTGCTGCCTGTGGTGCCTGCGACTGCACTCCAGCTGTAGACAGGCTAGTAGGAGGAACTGGAGATGAAGATTCGGCCCTGCCAAACTTTGTTGCCTCACCTACAAACACATAAATAAAAAGGTACTGTAGGTGTAGTGTTGTAAGAAGACATTTAAAATTTATGAAAGCGTTTGGTTGGAAAAGAGGCCTCTCAACTATGTTGCCAAATGAACTTGAGACAAAATGTCTCATATAGATGACATGCAGCTAATTTTATTGGACAATGTGATTGGTATTTATTCATCATATTCAGCATCAGCCATGATCTGTAAATCATTAACACCATTCTTCAACATTCTCTCATTTTGTGGCTCAAAGGATACAAAGTTGGTTTCATGCTCCACATATGGCTTCCCCAATCAGCATAAACAAAAACATGGGCAGGAGCAGCAAAGCAGAAGAACTGCAAGTGCAGTGTATGAGCTCTCAAAATGATGCCACTGTCATACTAGCTGCTTGCATGTATTATATATCTGTAGTAGTAAACCTTTTGTGATGAAATACCAGAATTAACAAACTCATCAATTTTTGTATTTAAGAGCCCAATAGGTCTCTTTGAGCAAGGGATGTCCCCATCCAGGTTCTCAGCAAGATTTTTTTTCCTCAGCGTAATGGGATAAAAAACACCTTAAGAAGCCGGGGGTTAGGGGACTGCTTAGACTTCGACCCCGCTGAAGCTTTTGCTTTATGGGCTTATGAAGGGCCTTCTTTGGTGTTTTTCTTAAACTTCAAAATGTAGAGGGTATGTATGTATGGAATGTAGAGGGAGGTGATGGTCTAGTGGTTAAGGTGTTGGGTTTGAGACCAGAAGATCTTCGGTTGAAATCCCAGCCTGACTGGAAAATCACTATGGGCCCTTGGGCAAGGTCTTTAATCCCCTATTGCTCCCGGTGTGTAGTGAGCGCCTTGTATGGCAGCACCCTGACATTGGGGTGAATGTGAGGCATTATTGTAAAGCGCTTTGAGCGTCTGATGCAGATGGAAAAGTGCTATATAAATGCAGTCTATTTAGAGTAATCAGAAATTAATCTTGAAGTTAAAAAAAACATTTGTAAGGATTTTCTATAATAAACTGATGTGTATAAATTAGCTCCTGTGCAGTGACACACATTTCTACACTCTTCCATGTTTTGGTCTGATACCTCATTTCTTGTGGCCTTAAAGTAAGGCCGTAACAAAGATAAAAAAAAAAAAACAACAACAACAAAAAAAAAACTATGGCTTTACTTAAAATTTGGCCCTCAAAATGCAAGCAACAGTGTTTCAGAGGGACATAAATGTAAAATGTTACTTTGGCGCCAGTCTCCCCTACAATACTCATGCCTGGAGCGCTGCTGCATGGTTGTGGTCAGCCTGGAGCACTGAGACTGTGACACCGGGATAAGTTCTCCCCAATGGAAGGGAGGATGTCTCATTCTGGGGAAAAGCAGTTTTGGTCGGTTGCAGTTTGTCTGTTTTACAATGTCTGGAAAGAGGTGTGATTTGATTTAAAATGGTGATTCGCTTTGAAGTTCTTGATTGTGGAATGATCCGTCTTTCCACCAGAGAAATCCCACAACACACACAGACATGGAGCAGAGGATATTATCATTATTATTTTCATGAGGGACACTAACTTTAGTTTAGGAACCAGAGAAGCGGGAGATATTAAGGTTCCAGTCCACAGCAGAGCTCTGCATCATTGGCTGCCCCACAAAAAAAAGGTACGTTAATGACGAACGAATAAAAACTATCTGTGTGAAGCAGTGGACGATTCTTGCAGAAAGAGAGTTCCATTTACGGATGGATGGATAGCTTTATTATCATTGTCATTACAACAACGAAATTTCCACACTCACAATCCACAGACAAACAGCAATTAATCCACAATTACCTGTTTACCATAATAACCACAGTCATGTTGAGACCCCCATGAGGCCAACAAGCATGCATATGACCTTCCCTGAGAGGGTTTCTGACAGTTTGTGCAGAAATTCTTTGGTTCTGCATGGCAATTGTTGCAGCAGGTGGCTGGTCTCAGAGGATCTTGGAGCTGAACATGCTGGATGTTGAGGTCCTAGGCTGGTGTGGTTACACACTGATGTTATGCAAACAACCAGCCTTTGTTCTCTGGTCCAATTACCAATTTGGGTAAGATAGCTAAGCCGTTGTGTGAAGTCATTTTGGGGCCGTACACTCGCCTGTCGGATGGAAGCTTTAATCATGCCCAAGCTTCCTATGGGGGTAAGTGTATAGATTACTTCCAAGTGCCGGACCCGATGGGGACTTACGCTCAGGTGAACATGTACTGGCTGTGTGGCCACAACGCCTTCATAGCCCTCCCCGCGGGATGGACAGGCAAGATGTGCCCCAATAACCATGGCTCAGCACTCCTACATCGTAGCCGCTCACCTCTCAACCAGTCACTGCTTTAAGTGTGACTTGGCTCCCCATGACCATCTATGGGGAACAGACGTGCCCCAGGATGCAAAGCTGTGGTCTACAGACCAGAAGGTCCTGCTGTCACTCTTCCCCTGGGTGGGCATGGGCAAAGTCATGCTACGCGTGTAGATGCTAAATTACCGATTTAGCTATTTTGTGAACTCCACTGTTGAGGCTCTTAGAGGCATAAGGGCGGAGTTGTTAGCTCTGAGGATCATGGAAATGCAAGATCGAATGCTTTTGGATCAATTAACTGTGGCCTCAGGAGGGGTGTGTGCCATGGTGGGAGAGAGCTGTTGTACATTCCTCCCTGATAACGAAGACGATGGCGGATCCATAAGTCTGGCCATCCAGAATTTGACAGTGTTAAGAAGCACTGTGAGTAAGGATTTAATTTCAGGCAATGGCTGGACCTCAAAGCTCTTTTCTGGATCATGGTATCACATCCTGTTAAAACTGCTTACCCCAATTATTGTTCTGCTGGGCTTACTGAGTGTTATGATTTGTTCTATAATTCCTCTCGTTCGATCTGATTCAACAGATGATTTCTATCACAGTTGACGGTTTGCTGCTAGACCGTGATTACATTGCTTTATTGCAAACTGATGCTGATTCATGTCACCCCAATTATATGGGGAAAAATGATAGTTAAGTACATTGTTTCCTCTGAGTGCAAGATTTTAATGTTTCTACAAAAATGATGTTGAGAATGTAGACATTAATTTTGCTAAACTGGGGGGAAATGATGGGGAATTTTCAAGATAATTATTAATGTCTTTGATTAATGTCTTTGTCATATATATATATATATATATATATATATATATATATATATATATATATATATATGTTAAAGATTTTGTATATATGTTATCACTGTTAAACATTTGTACCTTTGTCTTCTTTCTCATGAAAACGGTGTTGTGCTGTTTTGCACCTGTCTTAACGTAACCCTGAGAATGTACTTGTTATTCAACCTTGTTTTAGCATGCTGGGGTCAATCTGAACTGGGAATGAAGAGCTGGATGTACTTATTATTATTATACAACTTTGTTTTTGTAGCCGCTAACGACTGGGAGTGAAGCATGATGGGGTCAGGCTGAACTGGGAGTAAAAGAACTGGAGGTTGTTTTGACTGTTGTGATGTGATGCTTAGTGTGAAGAACAGGACACTCCAGGCAGATGCAGAACAGCTGATAACTACAACAGACGAACGGGATGTGCTGACCTTCGATGATAAGATTAAAAGAAAGAAACTTTTTCCTTACAGCTGCACTTATTGACGTATGTGTTTATGTTACGGGAAGAAACTTGTCTTGCGTCGTCCCCCCCACCCTTAGGACAAGTTTTATGATGTGGTCAGGCCTTCTCTAATAAAAAGAGCGGGAGCGCAGGCCAGACTTTAGTGTAGCCTTGGTGTACAGCCTGACTGCACTCCTCGCGAGATAAATTTGACTTTCTGTCTCACTGGTGTTTCTTGACTCTGTTTGTCTTATCAAGGTTTTAAGAATGTTTGGAGGAGAAAATACCCAACATTGACTGGGGGCTCGTCCGGGAGCTCAACAACACCGGAGGTGTCCGGCGGAGGTCGTCAAGTCCAGGCGTAAATCCTTGGCCAAGGTCCGATCGATTGATCGTGTCTGCAATTGTCGACCACCGTTGGCATCGTCTGGTTGACGAGATTTTCCCGAAGAAGACAGACAGGAGGTCGAGTCAGTGAGTAGAATTTCTTTGTAACAGTACTGAGTGAGTGGTGATCAGATCACATAAAACAGTTAAACTCCGTAAGCGATGGCGTGGAATCGTCTGTTAATGTAAAGCAGTTAAAATCCGCGAGGAAGGCGGACTCCTCTACGGTTGCGAGGGACGCACGTAGTTAAATTCCAAAGGAGGGTACGGACTCCTCTGTTTTAAATACGTAAAGGAAATCCCGGGTAGAAATACGTGCACTGTAAAAAGGCAGTTAAATCTCGCAGGGACGGTGGAGTCCCCTAATGCAGGACATTAGTTAAATTCCACGGGAGGGCGAGCTCCCCTGGCCTAAGAATACGCGTACTTTTATTAAAAGTGTTTCTATGTGTAAATAGCGTTTTGTGTAAGTGTAAATAGAATAACTGTGTGAAAGTGTAATACTTTGGACAACGTTAGTGACAACCGTGTGTGTGGAAGCGAAGGCAAGTGATTCCGCTTCCTACGGGGAGGTGAAAGGAATCAACCACACGACGGCAAATTAATTGTCACGTCCAAAGAAAGGGAAAACTTCAGATTTAGAAC
Source organism: Thalassophryne amazonica (assembly GCF_902500255.1). Lineage (NCBI taxonomy): Eukaryota > Metazoa > Chordata > Actinopteri > Batrachoidiformes > Batrachoididae > Thalassophryne > Thalassophryne amazonica. The sequence goes on along the minus strand of NC_047107.1, from coordinate 58,858,132 downwards.
GCCCTAGGTGTGCCCCCGTCTGAAGTCCAAATTATAACAAGGGATAATAAAAATGGGGGGTAAGACGTCTAAAAATAAGGAAAATTTAGACCTGGATAAATAAACATGACTTTGACGGACGACTGAACCTGGTCAGTATACAGAAGCTAAAGAAGGAGTTAGAACAGGAACATAAAGGTGATGAGAAAAAGATGCAGAAAGTAGGGGCCGATTTAGAGGCATTTTGGGAGGAGGAAGCAGAGAACAGACGGAAGGGAGCAGAGAAGCGACGATTAGAGAAAGCAAGGAAAAAGAAAGCTGTAGGTAAGGCAGAAGAAGATGTGATAATTCAGCACAGAGAATCAGAACAGCCTCAACAACCACCGCCGGTTGGATCGTCGGTGACAACAACACCTTTATATCCTCCTCTACCAGAGGATGACGATGTACCGCCACCACAGTATGATTTGGCAGTAAAACCTAAGGTAAAAAGTGAAAAACACGAAAAACCACAAACACGCAGTCAAGCGAAAGTGCCTACAGCCCCTCCCATGGTGGAACACAGTGACCAGGGAGATGCCTATCCTATGATAGAAGTACCAAATCCTCGTGCAGGAACAGCAGGACATCGATCAACCATGCTCGTATATCGAACATGGAATGCTGATGATATCAAAGCAGCAGTCGACATGATACCATCGCCACATGTCGATATCGAGGGATTTATGCAGGACATAGAAAATATTAGAAATTCTTACCACCTTAATGGACCTGAAGTCCAACAGGTGTGGATGAAAGCATGTGGCCCTAAATGGAGTCAGATACGCGGAGACTGGAATCCTGCAGACCAACATGGCGTACCACTGACACATGATGATCTAGTCTTGAAAACAAGAGTGGAAGCTATGATTACACATGCAAAAGGTGTGTTAGGACCAAAGATAAATTATACTGAAATTACCAGGACAACACAGAAAGAAGGAGAGCCATGGACAGAGTTTAGATGCAGATTTGAGAGTGTATTTAGAGTCCATAGTGGCATATTGCCAGGAACACCAGTGTATGAACAACAATTGAAAAACGCTCTGATCCAACATTCCAATAAGGATATAAAAGCTTGGATACAGAAACATTGGATTGGATTGCCTACAGGCACATTGGAAGAAACACATACACACTGCTGTCATGCAGAAGGAGTCTTAAAGCAGAAAAAGACAGGAAACAGCGATAAAGGAGTGTACGTAACACAAGGAGAGGATGACATATATTACCAACAAGGTAACTTGAGGCAGCAGAAGCAGTGCAAACGCCCCCAAAAGCCATGGCAAAACAGACAAGGTGGACAGCCACAACGTCAAGGACCATGGCAACCGCGGCAGCAGCACAGACAGGGAGGGCCACCATGTGGTCCCCTGATTTGTTGGAACTGTGGGAGAGAGGGACATATGTATAGAAATTGTCCGAATCCACCTACTGATGGAGCAGCAGGAGGAATTCCACAACGGAATAATCCTCCGCAGCCACAGTATCCACAATGACTAGAATCCATAATCTATGATTCCACATCAGATAGGCAGACTGATTGTGATATGGATCTGTGTGCCTTACTGGGAAATCCGGTACCAAAACCAGAAGTGACTCTGTTGGTAAATGGACGACCAGTGACATTCCTTTGTGATACAGGAGCATGTAGAACCACATGTAATGACAACATACCTGTCCATAAATTAAGCAACGAAATCTTTAGGGTTCGCTCTGCAAATGGACAAACATCAGACGTCCCTATCACTGAACCCATAACGTTGACAGATCCACTTGGCCTGACATGTACAATGTCAGTGTTGAACATGCCACAATGTCCAGTTAACCTCTTAGGACGAGACGGATTGACTGCATTGGGCTTGTCCATAATTGTGGAACAAGGGAAATTAGTTGTTGAGCGCACAGGAGGCGTTAACATGGTAAAAGAAGAAAGCGATGACCCCACATTCCACTATTACTATACATTTGACATTTCAGAAGAAGATGCTGCAGGATGGGGTAAAGATGTTGTCTTGCAAGCGACAGCCCTACTAAAAAATCCTGAACAAAAGATGTCACCACCTGACCTGCATGTCACAATGTGGCATAAAGATCCTCCAGGTCCAGATGGTGACTATGAAAACAAACTGAAAAACATTTCACCTGTGAAGCTGACAATGACAGATTTGATTCATGATGGCAACTCAACAGCTGTCATAACAGTGACAGGTGCCACTGAAGATGTTTTAAAATTGAGATTCACAGGTATGCCATTACATGTGTCACTTTGTAAGCCATATTTGACAGAATGGCAAGATTTGGGACTGACAGTCATGACAGCTTTGTCAGCCACTGATTGGAGCAGAGTTGAACCACGAACGGAGTTTAGTCCATCAACTAAATTGTATAAAGTGCCAGTTAATGTCTCATTAGTGCTGACAGCCGGAACACATATTGATGTGTCCACTTCACAATCCTGAGTGTTTCAGTTGAGTCCTGAAGAAGATGATCTTCTCTCTTCAGTACCATCAGGATTGTGGACAACAGGTCCTTCAGACATAGGACTGATTAAAAATGCACAACCTGTAGTTATAAGACCAAAAACAGAATACAGACCATGTGTAAGACAGTATCCATTGAAACCTGATGCAATTGAAGGAATCAGGCCAGTAATAGAGGATTTATTAACAGCAGGAGTAATAGTGCCATGCCCAGATTCACCGTGTAACACACCCATATTTCCTGTAAAAAAGGCTCCGCCCTCAGTGGGGTGGAGAATGATTCAAGATCTGCAGGCAGTAAATGCTGCTGTGATTAAAAGAGCACCATGTGTTCCAGATCCACACACCTTGTTAAATTCGCTGAGACCAAATTCTAATAGTTTCTCAGTAATTGACATAAGTAATGCATTTTTCTCTGTGCCAGTACACCCAGATAGTCAATTCTGGTTTGCTTTTACCTTTAAAGGACAACGATATACATTTACCAGATTACCGCAGGGTTATGCAGAGAGTCCAACTATTTATTCTCAAGTCATGTCAGCATGTTTAGCCAATTTCGTTCCACCGGCAGATAGCCAACTATTAGTGTATGTTGATGACATTTTGATTGCCTCTGACACACGTGAAAACTGCATTACTGACACAGTAGCATTATTATGTTTCTTAATTGATAATGGCCACAAAGTGAGTAAAAACAAAGTTCAGTTGTGTAGGGGTACAGTGAAATATTTAGGACATGAATTATCAGCCACAGGGCGCATGATCCTGTCTGACAGAAAGGAAGCGATTTTACATGCTCCAAAACCACAAACTAAAAAACAGATGATGTCATTTCTTGGACTGACAAATTACTGCAGGGCATGGATTCCTTGCTATGCCGAGTTGACTAGTCCACTTTCTAGTTTGATGTACAAAGATGATATTTCAATGTCAACTGTGCTGGAGTGGAACAAAGATGCTGAGGAAGCTTTTGTAAAAGTCAAACAAACATTAGTGTCATCCACAGTTTTGGCACTACCAGATTATAGTAAACCATTCATTCAACAGTTGATTGTAAGAATAAGTTCATGACTAGTGTTTTGGTACAAGTGTATGGCTCAAAATTAAGGCCAGTTGCCTACTACTCATCTAAATTGGATGCAGTGGCAAGTGCTCTACCACCATGCGTACAGGCTGTTGTTGCAGCCTCTATGGCTGTTCAAAGTAGCAGTAATGTTGTTCTATTCCATCAGCTGACATTGAAAGTTCCACATGCAGTTTCTGCACTTCTGTTGCAGACAAACATGAGCCTTTTGTCCCCAGCAAGACATCTTTCGTGCATGTCCTTGCTATTATCACAACCACACCTTACGGTAGAGCGCTGTACAACATTGAATCCCTCCACATTGATACCTTTACCTGAGGATGGTGAGCCGCACAATTGTCTTGATGTAGCTACAGTCTGTACGAAAGCACGCCCAGACCTCCAGGACACACCCATCCCAAACAGTACAATTGTGTATGTGGATGGTTCTTCCACTAAAAATGCTTATGGACAAACACAATCTGGATATGCTGTTGTCACAAATTCAGAAGTATTGGATTCTGCTTCATTGCCATCGTCATTTTCAGCACAAGCAGCTGAATTAGTTGCTTTAACTGCAGCTTGCTATCTGTTTAAAGGTACGGCTGTAACAATTTATACAGACAGCCAGTACGCTTTCAGCACAGTGCATGTGTTTGCAAAACTGTGGGAAGAGCGTGGAATGGTGACATCATCTGGAAAGCCAGTGACTCATGCCACTCTCCTAACTGCACTACTGAAAGCTGTGAAATTGCCTAAACAAATTGCTATATGCAAATGTGTGGCTCACACTAAAGGCTCTGACAGTGTTTCAAAAGGAAATGATTTTGCTGACAGAGCAGCAAAGGAGGCAGCAGCAGCTTCTTCTATTTTTGTTGTACAGGAAACCACTCCAGATTTGCACTTAGGTCACATACTGCTTGCTGAGATGCAACAGCAAGCACCTGAGAAAGAAAGGCAGATGTGGTTACACAAAGGAGCTACATTCGCAAATGATTTGTACTTATGACCACAAAAGAAACCCATATTGCCAAAAAATATGTTTAAATGGGCAGCTATTATGAGCCATGGCGTGACGCATGTCTCATCAGGGGGTATGATATCGCAATTGCAATCTATTTTTTGTCTTTATGGGTTCGATGCATATGCAAAACAGCATTGTAGAGCATGCATGATATGTGCAAAACACAACTCACAAGGCAATTTGAGACCCCAAAGAGGCAAATTTCCAACACCACAATATCCCTTTCAAGTGATTCATATGGATTATATACAGCTGAGTAAACATGAAGGGAAGGAATTTTGTTTAGTCATAATTGATGCCTTCTCAAAATGGGTAGAATTGTTCCCTACAAAACATGCAGATGCACTTACAGTGGCTAAAGCATTATGCAAAGACATCATTCCACGATTTGGAATACCAGAAACAGTCTATTCAGATAATGGAGCGCATTTTGTTAATACAATAGTGCAATACGTAAGAGAAGAGCTACAGGTTAATCTCAAAAATCATTGTGCTTATCATCCACAAAGTGCCGGATTAGTGGAAAGGATGAATGGAACAGTAAAAAACAGACTTAGAAAGACAATGGAGGAAACAGGCAGACCATGGACACATTGTGTAGAACTGGTAAAAATGTATATAAACATAACTAGTACCATGGGGTTGACACCGTATGAAACATTGTTTGGCAGAAAATATCGATTGCCATATTATGGGCAAATTTGGGATGTACCTGAGGAAGCCAATTTGGCAGATTACATGAGAAAGATGTTAGAAAGACAACGAGGGAGAGTTTCAAACACTGATGATCCCATTTCTCCACAGGAGGACCCTAAAGTGGTACCTGGAGGCTGGGTGTTGATAAGAAGCATCAAGAGAAAACACTGGCATTCACCTAAATGGGAAGGGCCCCATCAAGTACTACTCACAACACCCACAGCCTTGAAAATTGGGGAAAGAAGTACATGGATTCATTTAACTCACTAAGAAAGTCATTTCTGCAGACACAGACAAACAGTAAGAACAGTAGGACAAGACTAGTAATAGTGTGTGAGCTTGGTGTTAAGATCCAGGTTAGACACGAAAGCTAGCAGAAGACATTAAGAAGCCACTGTTCTGAACATAGGTGTGCTGTAGTGTGCAGAAATGGCGAAAGAAAAAAACAAAAAGAACGAGGGTTTCTGGACCCCATGGACAGTCCTTGTTATGCTACTTTTCTTTTTTGGATTGGGCTTATTATTAAAAGCCATAAGCACGGGACATGATAAGAAGGATCACATCCGCAGATTGCAGAGACCAAAAAGAAGTAACGAAGACCCCAGTCCGATAATAAATGCCACAGTACATAGGTGTGATAGGAACAATGCGTACCGATTTGGTGTACAAGCCTGCATTCCTAGAAATGCTTCTGTGGTCATCTCTGTACCATATAGTGCTCTTACCCATGGAACATGGGATGGTGACAGAGGGACTAATTACGGAAATAGTTTCTCATGGTATATGACCAATGATCAACAAGATAAGAGATGGGAAACGTTGGTAGCCGATGAATGGAGTAGATGGACACCAGGATGGGCACAAACCGAGTGGGCTAAGTACCAGAGTCAAATTCTCAAAATGTATCAAACAGATGATAAGCTGTTTATAGTGGTGAATACCACAGAAAAAGGAACCATATTCCCACCTGATATAAAGGGAGACTGTTGGTTGTTCCTCCTTTGGGTATACAAACCAGGAAAAGATCCGTATTTCCATTTTTTCCTCTGTGAAACAGATAGAGTACAGCAACCAATATTGACAGAATTAAGTACGTCAAAGGGGGTGTCCATACAAGCAAAGGGGATGTCCGTACAAGGCACAAAAGACATGAAGGCAGATGACTGGTTCCTAGTAACTACAGGAATTAGTGGACAAAATAACAATTGGCTTTTAATGGCAGAACAAGCAGGACTAGCTGCAAAGAAGGACTGTGTTGTATGTATGGGACCCAGACCTATATTACAGGTAATACCGGCAGCATTACCCAAAGACTGTCTGCTGACTGTAATGACACAGACATACATTGCAGCAAACAACAATTGTTCTAAGTGGGACAAGATCTATCCATTGACCAAATGGACTAAGATTAACCTTTATTTTCAAGCAAAGTTGGGCATGCTAACCATACATGTGTAAACTTGACAGGGACAAGTAAGACTTTGGGTAGCTTAAACCACACTGCCTGGTGTAAGGATGTGGTCCATAGTACTCCCACATTCAAACCTGTCGGTAGGAGTGACGTATGGTGGTGGTGTGGTGATAACAGAATCTTTGACAGACTGCCACGAAATGTGTCAGGTTATTGTGCATTAATATCATTATTGTTACCAGTTAAAGCTATACCCATGACCCCTGAAGACGTTACGACATATGCAGCCTCTCTTATTCCTGAAGATTGGCAGAAAGGCATAGCCGGACATAGAGTAAAAAGAGATTGGAAAGGAGTGGGAAATCCAACATATATTGATGCAATAGGAGTCCCCAGAGGAGTGCCTGACGAGTATAAACTGGTTGATCAAATAGCAGCTGGATTCGAATCTTCCATCTGTTGGTGGTGTTCCATTAATAAAAACGTGGACAGAATAAACTACATCCACTACAATGTACAGAAATTAGGAAATTGGACTGAGGAAGGATTTAAGGCTGTCCATTCACAGTTAGAAGCCACGTCCCTTATGGCCTTCCAGAACCGTATTGCTCTGGATATGTTGTTGGCAGAGAAAGGAGGTGTTTGTGCCATGTTCGGAGAACAATGCTGCACATTCATTCCCAACAACACAGCTGCAGATGGCAGTCTCACTCAAGCCATCGACGGGCTGAGGACGTTGAACAGGAAGATGAAAGAGCACAGTGGAGTAAACACCGAAGGCTGGGATTGGTGGCTGGAAGGGATGGGAAAATGGAGGTCTTTGATTTCTTCACTATTAGTGTCTATAGCAGTATTTGCTGTGATTCTAACATTGTGTGGATGTTGTTGTATTCCATGTCTCCGAGGCCTTGTAAATAGAATGATAACCACAGCAATAAGTCCAGGACCAGGAGGGGGTCCAGCATCATATCCACTCCTGGGGCAAGACGACGATAAGGAGGACGATGACTCTCATGACCTGTACCCAGACCAATGGAAGTATGATGACCCAGACACCGATGATGGTGACAATGATGACATCACCTCTGGGGTGTAAGCCTATAGAACATACCATGATGAACCTCTTAGTGAAAATCTGAAAAAGAAGTGCTAAGCTGGGTGATGCCTACTATATGTTTAACAGGCGATAAACAGGAGGGGAATGTTAAAGATTTTGTATATATGTTATCACTGTTAAACATTTGTACCTTTGTCTTCTTTCTCATGAAAACGGTGTTGTGCTGTTTTGCACCTGTCTTAACGTAACCCTGAGAATGTACTTGTTATTCAACCTTGTTTTAGCATGCTGGGGTCAATCTGAACTGGGAATGAAGAGCTGGATGTACTTATTATTATTATACAACTGTTTTTGTAGCCGCTAACGACTGGGAGTGAAGCATGATGGGGTCAGGCTGAACTGGGAGTAAAAGAACTGGAGGTTGTTTTGACTGTTGTGATGTGATGCTTAGTGTGAAGAACAGGACACTCCAGGCAGATGCAGAACAGCTGATAACTGCAACAGACGAACGGGATGTGCTGACCTTCGACGATAAGATTAAAAGAAAGAAACTGTTTTTCCTTACAGCTGCACTTATTGACGTATGTGTTTATGTTACGGGAAGAAACTTGTCTTGCGTCGTCCCCCCCACCCTTAGGACAAGTTTTATGATGTGGTGAGGGCTTCTCTAATAAAAAGAGCGGGAGCGCAGGCCAGACTTTAGTGTAGCCTTGGTGTACAGCCTGACTGCACTCCTCGCGAGATAAATTTGACTTTCTGTCTCACTGGTGTTTCTTGACTCTGTTTGTCTTATCAAGGTTTTAAGAATGTTTGGAGGAGAAAATACCCAACAATATATATATAAAAAAGTGTGATCTCACTTAATATTACTTTCTAAATTAATCACTGACCTGCTAAAGTAATCATTAAAGGAGACCTGCATTGAAAAAAATGCAGTCAGATTTTTTGAACAAAAAATGACTTACATTTACACATGAGATCCTTCTGAATGTAGTAAAGTATCTGCAAGCCCAGATCTGTCATTCAACAGAGAAATCTTCATTTGAAAATGACAAATTTACAGCTAACATTTAGCCCTCCGCAAATTGTCCCTCTCATCATGGACGCTGCCGAGACGTCACGGACAAGACCCTTTCCCAGCATGCATTGCGCCAATTGTAATTAGTGGATTTACGTCAGTTTGCATCGCTTACCTTTTTGTCTTATACGGAAGGATCGACGGTTTTTTAAAACTTCATATTGTCTTGCGGTACGTTTGGTGAGTATACATTTATTTTTATTTTTGCCTGAAAATTATTTTGGGGGACTTTTTCATACGCCCGTTTGATTGAGTGGTGTCGCAATGAAAATCTACTGTCTTTCGCCTCCAGTACCATTGCGGGATATGGAGGCGAGACCCGCAAAGAATCCCAGTCATTAAAAATATATAAACCTCTCTCAGCGTCCATGGAGCTCTGGGGATCCGATTGCCGAGACGTGCGGTGCTGTGGATTTTGCCGCAAGAAGTCTGTCCTTGCAGCAACAGGTGTACCAGCCGCTTCGCATTAAAACAGGGAGCGTAATCTCAGGAGTTGTGCCAAGTGTGCTGCAGCTCCATTCAGTAGACAGAGAGGTGATGCCGGTGTTGTGCGCTGAATCTGGCACAACACCGGCTGCAAAGCAGACACGGGCGGTGTGAGTGGCCCGCGTCGGCGTGTAACGAGCTCGTTAACAAGTCCGCAGACTTAATAAACGCAGCGGAGGCAGAGAGCGGGAGAGGAAGAATGGCACCCGCTGTCGATGTCGTTGCTGATCTGAGCACACAGATCTGTATCTCACATTCATTGCAGCTTACTTTTGGATGTTGAAAGCAGGACGTGTATAAGTAACATTACTAACAGATAAAATCAATTTCAATGCGGGATCGGACTGAAGGCGGGAGCGCGTCATCTTGTCCCTGACGTCATGGAAATGATACGGCTGTACAAACTGTTTTCACAGAGGGCTAAATTTTTAGCTGCAAATTTGTCATTTTTAAATGAAGATATCTCCACTGAATTACAAATCTGGGCTTACAGATTTACTTTACTGCATTCACAAGGGTCTTATAAATACATATCAGCTATTTCTTTCTGAAATCTGACCACATTTATTTCAGTGCAGGTCTACTTTAAACTACTCACACGGGAAGATGAACTTTTGCTCACATGAAAAGTGTGAGAGCAGTAGCCTTGTTTTTCACTAAGCGCAGATGTACATTTTAATTAACAAAGCGGCCTTGGGCAGAGAGCGATGCGACCTGCAGACTACCTCAGGGTTGGCGCTGTTTTGTTTCGTGAGACTGGAGGTGGAGAGTCATAATACTTTTCATATCAATGTGGGAAAGGCGCCGCTATGTTTGTACACTCAACAAAAATATAAACGCAACACTTTTGGTTTTGCTCCCATTTTGTATGAGATGAACTCAAAGATCTAAAACTTTTTCCACATACACAATATCACCATTTCCCTCAAATATTGTTCACAAACCAGTCTAAATCTGTGATAGTGAGCACTTCTCCGTTGCTGAGATAATCCATCCCACCTCACAGCTGTGCCATATCAAGATGCTGATTAGACACCCTTGGACCCAAAAAGAACAATTTTACTCTCATCAGTCCACAAAATATTCCTCCATTTCTCTTTAGGCCAGATGATGTGTTCTTTGGCAAATTTTAACCTCTTTTGCATGTCTTTTATTTAACACTTTGTGGGGGATTCTTGCAAATAAATTAGCTTCACACAGGCGTCTTCTAACTGTCACAGCACTTACAGGTAACTCCAAACTGTCTTTGATCATCCTGGAGCTGATCAGTGGGTGAGCCTTTGCCATTCTGGTTATTCTTCTATCCATTTTGATGGCCGTTTTCCATTTTCTTCCACGCGTCTTTTTTTTGTCGATTTTAAAGCATTGGAGATCATTGTAGATGAACAGCCTATACTTTTTTGCACCTGCGTATAGGTTTTCCCCTCTCCAATCAACTTTTTAATCAAACTACGCTGTTCTTCTGAACAATGTCTTGAACGTCCCATTTTCCTCAGGCTTTCAAAGAGAAAAGCATGTTCAACAGGTGCTGGCTTCATCCTTAAATAGGGGACACCTGATTCACACTTGTTTGTTCCACAAAACTGACAAACTCACTAACTGAATGCCACACTACTATTATTGTGAACATCGCCTTTTCTACTTTTTTTTTATTAATAGCCCAATTTCATAGCCTTAAGAGTGTGCATATCATGAATGCTTGGTCTTGTTGGATTTGTGAGAATCTACTGAATCTACTGGTACCTTGTTTCCCATGTAACAATAAGAAATATACTCAAAACCTTGATAAATCTTTTTAATCACATAGCACTACTATTATTCTGAACACTACTGTATATCTGTATGTAACTTTGTTTCAATAAATACAGGAGCAGAGTGGGAAGACCCATCAGAGCTGATGGGGCGGTTAGTGACAAGGGTCATGTCCGTTTGCTCTCTCCTGATTGGTAAAGAAACTCAGTGTTTCCTGCGTGATCATTCTCTGTGTCATTTGAGTTGTTCTCTTTTTACAGGCTCAACTCTGACACACATGGTTTGCGGTTGTGAGGCCGGTTGGATGTACTGCTTAAGGTAGAGAAAAGAACATTCAATTCACAGGCAACCGCTCTAGTGGGCATTCTTGCAGGCAACATGCTAATTGCACACTCCCTCAAAACTTGCAGCATCTGTGCCATTGTGCTGTGTGATAAAACTGCACATTTTAGAGTGGCCTTTTACTGTGAACAGCCTAAGACACACCTGTGCAATAATCATGCTGTCTAATCAGCATCTTGATATGCCACACCTGTGAGGTGGGATGGATTATATTGGCAAAGGTGCTCACTAACGCAGATTTAGACAGATTTATGAACAATATTTGAGAGAAATAGGTCTTGTGTGCATATAGAAAACATTTTAGATATTTGAATTCAGTTTATGAATAACAGGAACAAAAACAAAAGTGCTGCGTTTATGTTTTTGTTCAGTGTATTTGATGAATCTGGTGTAATTAAACCAACAACCTGATGGGATTCAATCAGATCACGACATTCCTATCTTGTACATGTAACTGATAAATGCATGAGTTATTGTATTCAATTATCCAAGCAGATTGTATGGATTGTCCTCCTCACCTCCCAAATACTTTGCCACACAGCCAAATTCCCATAATACACGTTGCAGTTCCTGGGCCGCTGGCTTGAGTGAAAAAGCTTCGAGTGTGCGTCATAGTGTGGGATCTAAGGCATTGAAATTCACACCAAGAGATTGACTGCTGAGCCTGAAAATTCCACTATTGATAGCCAGTACCAAAGAGCTAGCAGAAACAGCCAATTTTATCAAAAATAATTCTCAATTCTCTCCAACAAAATACTGTGACCAAATGTATCAAAAGCTGTGCTCAAATCAACCAACAGCAACACAAGCATGAAATCATCATCCAAAGTAATCAACTAATCATTCATCACCCTAGTAAGTGCAGTCTCTATGGAATGATGAACCATAAATTATGTCAAAATCAGAAAAAAACAGATCTTGATTCATGGATCCCGCAAGAGAATACCAGAGAGTGCCCCAACACAGTTAGATGAGTCTGTGGTATTTTGTCTCTGACATACTCAACAATCCTATGTAAAAAGTCCATAAAGTCAGGAGCTGAAGGGTGGAAAAGCTTATTTAGTACCTTAACATTTCCCATAGTCCCCCTGGTGGCCCCCTGCGCTTCCCAGAATGCACCACGGCGCCAGCAGAGTTCCGGCATCTCGCAGCACATGTAAACACTGACTAGCGAGGATGTGGATGGTGTTGAGACAGCGAGTTCACGGACAATTATGAGGATGACATGTTCTCCCAAGTTGAGAAGGTTATAGAGGAGGTGTAGCACCTGTGATGGATTTCAGCCGTGCCCCGATGTTGTTCTGTTGTCCATACTTCACAAAGTTTGTTTACATTGTGCCCTGAATCAGAACTCTGCTGAAACCGACCTCTCGTGTCACTCAGGGACCACAAAATGGCAGAAGATTCACAACTGTGAAACAGCGAAAGAGTCGATGACGAGTAATTTTTGCCAGTGTCAAACAAGAATTTTCGTTTATGTGTAATCATGTTAACTTTGAATAATAACTCATCTTGGAAGCTGACAGAGCATGTTTGTACTCAGCCAGACAATCACACCATCCCCAGTAAGCAACACCATATTCACTTAAGCCTCCTACATTTACAAAGAAATAAGTAATCATGCATTTTCTCTGTCAACATATCTTTTGTGTTATAGACATAAACAAGTCCAGCGGACCTTGCAATGCTAAACTAAAACTTAACAACACTGTCCAAGGAACCACCCATACCAGAAATTTTCTCAAGGACCAAAGGTAATCTAGTACCAAGTTCATTCAGGCTGTGTGTCCAATACATCAGGCCAATGAGACAATACCAAGAATCCTTAGGGAGGTGGTACTGAAATATACTTCACTTAAAAAGTGATCAGAAAAAAGCACAAGAATGAGGAAACACCTCAACAGCTGATATATCAGTCCCACGGGCTACAACCAGTCCAGAATATTTCCACCACTGTGGGGCAATGTTCAAACTGAGGAAACCAAATGTCTCCAGCAATGCTAACAAACGTAATCTGGAGATGACATTATGACATTATCTTACTGTGGGCAGTCTAAGGCACACCTGTGCACTAATCATGGTGTCTAATCAGCATTTTGATATGGCACACCTGTGAGGTGGGATGGATTATCTCAGCAAAGGAGAAGTGCTCACTATCACAGATTTAGACTGGTTTGTGAACAATATTTGAGAGAAATGGTGATATTGTGTATGTGGAAAAAGATTTAGATCTTTGAGTTCATCTCATACAAAATGGGAGCAAAACCAAAAGTGTTGCGTTTATATTTTTGTTGAGTGTATTTGTCACACCAGAACTATTGTGCATGTAGGGTATTATCACTCATCACTCATCTTCAACCACTTATCCGGGATCGGGTCGCGGGACAACAGTTCTAGCAGGGGACCCCAGACTTCCCTTTCCTGAGCCACAATGTCCACCTCTACTGGCGCGTCCTGAGGCGTTCCCAGGCCAGTGTGGAGATATAATCTCTCCACCTAGTCCTGGGTCTTCCCCGGGGTCTCCTACCAGATGGACGTGCCTGGAATACCTCCCTAGTGAGGCGCCCAGGGGGCATCCTTACCAGATGCCCGAACCACCTCAGCTGGCTTCTTTCAACGTGAAGGAATAGCGGCTCTACTCCAAGGTCTGCATGGATAACCGAACTTCTCACCTTATCTCTAAGGGAGACACCAGCCACCCTCCTAAGGAAGCACATTTCAGCTTGCACTCGTGATCTTGTTCTTTCGGTTATGACCCAACCCTCATGACTAGGGTTGGGTATCGAGAACCGGTTCTTTTCAATTATCGTTAAGAAATGAATCGATCCACCGATATCAATAGCCTTTTTGCTTAACGATTCCCTTATCGGTCCTTCAGAGCACCTGTTTTTGAGTGCGTTTGTCGGTAAAAATGATCATTCCTCTACGTTGATCGCAGACCCTGCAGCGGCTCTGTCATCAACCATTTCTGCAGCACAACTCCAGTTTGAAGCGTGAATCAATGAAGCAATGCTTCGATCCACTGGCTTGTTGGTTCTTTGAGTCGCTGCTCTTCAGAAACGGTAAGTCTGCTTCTTAACCCCTCTCAAAGCCATTAAAATATCATGCGTCACTTTTGTGTGTATTAAAGTCACTAACTGGGATTCTTTTTTTGTTGTAGCCAAGAAATGAGAATCGTCCTCCGTTCCGTAGGCACAGCTCCAAACACTGCGCGGCTCTCTGCTGAGACAGAGTCCGGTTGGAATTAATCACTTCAAAACCAATTGCCTCTTTAAATAAAATGACCTCTTACAAACGTTGCAATACAGACAAGAAACTACAATTGACTAAAACGTTTTTTCCTCGCAAAATGAGATGTCCTGCATTCTTTATATATTACATCCTGACATGCGGCACAGCCAGCTGCAAGAGCTCAGCTCAGATGTATGGAAAGACATTCATGCCAATAATGTCTGAAAGGAAATGCTTTTGACAAAAACTACAGATTTTATTTCTGTTTATGTCCAGACATCAAGAATCCACCATGTAGAGTTTATTATGTCCAGAGTTTAAGGATCCAGTAACCAATTTCATACTAATTTACTTTAAGACTCAATAAATTGTTGTTCAATTTCAATTTAATCAGTGTATAAAGCGTCAAATCACAACAAAAGCTGTCTCAAGGCGCCTCACACGGAACAGTTCAACATAAAAAATTAAAATGAATAAATAAAAATTTAAAAATTCAAATACATAATTAAAAACAGAAGTAAAAGAATAAAACAAAAAAAAATAAAAACTATTCATAAGAAAGAGAATAAAAATAGGTTTTAAGTCTTGACTTAAAAATGTCCACGGACTCTGACTGCCTCACAGTCTTTGCCTCACAGTCTTTGACCCACTGACATAGAAAACCTGTAAAGCCTACTTTTAGTACACAAAAAAATTCACAAGAGAATCGATAAGGAATCGGATCAATAAGCGGAATCGATAATGGTATCGATATCGATAAAATCTTAATGATAACCATCCCTACTCACGACCATAGGTGAGAGTAGGAATGAAGATTGGCCAGAAGACCGAGAGCTTCGCCTTTTGGCTCAGCTCCCTTTTCGTCACAACAGCACGGTAGAGCGAATGCATTACCGCCCCTGCTGTGCCGATTCTCTGGCCAATCTCACGCTCCATTGTCCCTCACTGGTGAACAAGACCCCGAGGTACTTGAACTCCTTCCCTGCGGGGATTATGTATTAGGCTTTTTTTTTTTTTTTGTCTATTTAACTACTAACACTTTCTGTAATTGTGTGTTTAACCATTGTCTACTGTTTCGGTACTCTGGCAAAATAATTTCCTTCGGGATAAATAAAGTTGATCTTTATCTTTATGGATGTTGTGAAACACTATAGTTTCTCAGTTTCTCTCAGGTTTTCCATCTTTTGAATTTTGAGAAGCATCCTTTTCTCGAGAATATGTGAAGGTTTGACTCACTGGGTGCAATGCTGATAAATGTTAGTTTTTCAGAACAAAAAGATGGAGAACCATGCCTGACTTTTTCTGGGTCAAGCTCAAAACTTCTCAATCCCGCCTCATATTTAAATAGGACAATTTATTTTGCATTCCGATAGTAATACTTGTGCACCAAGCCTGAGGCTCTAGCATTCATTTTGCCAACCAGCATGGAGAGTAAGCACATGACTGCACAGGGTTCATCCATGAACTTTAACGTATTGTAAATGATAGCAAAAGGTTCATTAGATAAGAACTGTTAAAGTTTCCATAGAACTTTCAAAGTCAGGCAACAATTTAAAATAAATTCTACCAGAATATGGATTGTTGGCCAGGCCATCTCTGCCTGGTATGGCAGCTGTAGTAGCAGGGAATGTCACACCATAATAGTCCTGTGAAAACAAATGCAAAAACTGAATGAAAGTTTATCCTGTTTAGGAGAACATTTCCATCATTACATGACACCATTTCCCATTAAGTACAAAAACTGAAACGTTGTTGACCCCAAAAGGTGAATCTGCTGCAAATCGTGAATTATCCACAAACCATTAATGAAAATAATGCAAACCATGAATATCCACAAACCGTTAATAATTTTCTGTAAAGCCTGAATAAAATATCCCACAAAACGTGAAAGCAGGTCTTGCAAAACATTAAGTTACAAAACAGGAATATCAATCATGATATATACTTTCTTTCAGTTTAAGTAGTTTAGAGATTTCAGTTTACAGATCAATTACTTCAGGAAATCTTTATCGCAAACCCTGTCTCCGCATATATATGTCACAGGGAGGCAAGCCTCGAGTGGGCTCTTGCTTCTGGTGTCAAGCGCTCCGGGGACAGTGGTAGGTGGGGAGTTTGAGTGAGGCGGTACACCTGTCAAACGGTAAAGGCACCTTGACACTTGCACAAATTTGATCCCAGCACTGCTGCACAATTTGTTGTGCCAATGCATCCCACTTTGTCCCGCTTGATGCCACGGTATATAAAATAATCATTTCGTAGCCGATGATGCATTTGATCTCAGAACTTGGCTGATGAAACCATTCTCTCATCACCCCCAGAATCACTAAGAAATTATCTACAGCTGCAGGCTGTCTTGTGCGGTGAAGAACATATTTGAGATAATCTCAAAGGTAATTATTTCTTATATTGTAATGGACTGGTCAAATAGTTGCATTTTCATTCCTTCTTAAGCTTTAGATACTGTATCTGTAATGTTATGCTTATTAAAGACGTAACATCTTGTCATAATCTAATTTCATGTTAAAATGCACTGCATCCAATAACATGTCTGTGGCACACAATGTTTTCAAATAGGATCAAATTAGTACAAGTGTCAAGGTGCCTTAGCGTGCACGCGAGTCGAGGGGTGGCATGAAGCGCCGTGGTGTAATGAAAGTGAGAGGCATGCAGACATAATCCCACAGATGGCAGTTGTGTGAAGTGCCTTGAGGCAAGCTTTGTTGTGATTTAGTGCTATGTAAATGAAATAAAGTGAAATTGAATTAAATTGAATGATAGCTTCACACCATTAGCTCCTCAGCCAAGCACATACGGTACACGATACAGTACAAATCATGAAGAAATTCACGTTTTGCGTGATGTGCATTCACATTTCGGGAAATATTTTTTCAGTATTCTCGTTTTGCAATTCATGTTTTGCGGATAATACACGACTTGAAGCTGATTCACGTTTTGGGGGTTTACAACAGTGTAAAATTGACACAATATCACAAGCATGACATTGTGCCATATTCTTGAAAAGATACAAAAAAAAAATTTTTTATAATAAAAAAAAAAAATTGTGTACACAACTCTCAACAGATTTGCTAGACTCACAATTGGAAGGCGTGATTGCAGCATTTGCAGGTCTTCGTATCCATAGATCTGCTGTTCAAATTTAGACAAAGCAGAGTTCAGTCAAATGGTGGAAATAAAATGAATAACATTTAAAATAAAATAAAAAATTGTCAAACCTCTGCTTTCATCAACCTTTTTGAACAAACAACTTTAATATTCTACAAATACTTTGTGTTTTCCTCAGGCCAGCTTGAAATGATTAGAGAGAAAAAACTCCAGCACTGGTGCATGTGTATGTTGCTTCTAGGCAAAGTAATGAAGGATGCTATTTCTAAAGCACTTTTCAAACCAGCAGATGCTCAAAGCGCTTTACAAATAAGTCCCATATTTACTTCACCAAGACCATCTACAATGCAGATGGTCTTGCTGAAGGACACAAAGAGGAAGCATGAGCAGGCGTCAATCCCAGGCCAAATCCCTATCCACTCTACACTATGCAGTAAAACACTTGATTGATAATAAAGGGATGCAGAAGCATTTTGACCGGTGAGCAAAATTAACTTTTTTCCTGCCTCATTGCCCTGAATTATACATTATCACCTTAGACTTAACCACCATTACCCCAATTGAAGTTATTTCCTTTTTTAAAATTTCATTTTACATCACAAATATAGTTTAATAATTTTGTTGCACTAACTTAGGTCACAGAAATTAGGTTACAGATTGTGACAGCCACCACATATTTTTGCTGAAAATCTGCATTTTTTTTTTAAATTCAGGCATTAAAATAGATTCCCATATGTAGTCAGCTTATGCAAATTACACCTATTTCAAAATTAGCTTTGGTATTGTTTCTCCTACTGTCCCAGGCACCATGTCCGTGTGTCTCAGAAGGTATTTTAATTAGAAAATAGTTCAGGATTACAGCTTTATTCCAAAATCAGAAAAAAAAAACCCTCATGTTAAGTGAAAATTGCTATATCCCCCTTCACACACACACCCCACCACCTTAACTGAAGTGATACTGAAGTGATTTTTTGGAAAATACACTTTTACAGAATTTTCATGACTCATCCAGAAATTTCTCATGTTGATCGCCATTTTATTTCCCTTTTCTAATGAATGTTCCATGATTGTGAGTGCTTAGTTTGGATACAATGTTCATGTTTGTTACTCTTCTTAATTTGCTTGTTTTATAGTGTGTAAAAACAAAAAAAAAACTCATTGTAAATGCAGAATATAACTGTGATGTTGCCT
Organism: Thalassophryne amazonica; assembly: GCF_902500255.1. Taxonomy (NCBI): domain Eukaryota; kingdom Metazoa; phylum Chordata; class Actinopteri; order Batrachoidiformes; family Batrachoididae; genus Thalassophryne; species Thalassophryne amazonica. The sequence goes on along the minus strand of NC_047107.1, from coordinate 58,839,177 downwards.
TTTTCGAACAAAAAGATAATAAAAAAGAAAATACACTTTGTAGTCCAGCAACAAACAATGCTCAATATGTTGATGATGCACCATTTATGTAAAGTTCATAGACTGCCCAATTTATTATACACGTTAAAAAAAATCTGTAATTGTTTTCAACAAGAGCGATTGTTTTTCTGTTTTTGCTCATTTGTTTTGCATTTTTTGAGAGCCTAACATTTGTACGCTGTATGACCCTTGCAATTTGAGGGTTCATATTTTCAAAAAAATTATGCATGCTATTAATTTATTAATTAATTGAAAAGCTTTAGATTCAGTTGATCAGGTTGCTATGTGAGACATCCAGAGAATTAATGGGATTGTCAATAAGTTGCTGGACATCACAGACAGCCTATACTTGAGCATTTTGAGCACTAAGGGGAGTGGAGACAGAGTCTCTAACTTCTCACCAGTTAATTCTGGCATTCAACACTGATATGTTCTGGTTCCTCCTCTGTTCAATGCTTATGCGGACATGGTGACGGATAAAGTCATGTAATCCAACTTCGATGCCTGTATTGGTGAGAAATGATTCATTTCTCTTGAGTTTGTGGATAATGCTGTAATCTCTGTGCAATCAAATTACTCTCCGATTGCAGCATTTAAAAAGCTGGCTGAGAAGTTCAAATCTCGAGGTTTGCAATTGTCCTGATCAAGACTAAATGCTCGGTTTACTTCCTGGGGTCAACATTTAAAAGTGTATCTATGTGGTGAAGTGTTGCGAGATTCACTTATCTAGGCAGGGACATTCATGTCTCTAGAAACTTGCTCAATAAGATCAGGAACCATGTGGAAAGAGTTTATGGATTCATGAGACCATTGGACAGATGTATTTGGCAATGCCAATATCTTTGCTGAAGAATAAAGATCCAAGTATTGAGGAGCCTGGTCTTACTGTATGGTTGTGAGATTGAGATGTTAACCAGTGGTCTATGGTGACAGCAGGATGTCTTTGGTATCAGATCTCTACAGAGAATCCACTGTAATGACTGTGTCAATAACCAATTATTTTGGAAGACTTTCATTATAGAGGAATGTCAGCTACACCACTACATCATCCATGTGGCATGGTTCCTTAACCCTCTGGGGCCGATGCCGTCATATACGACGACTGGGACCAAGCTTTACTACATTATAAATAACTTTTTAATGATACGAGATAGAAACATACTTTTTTTGCTGAAAAGTTAGCTCTGCGGACTTTCAATCCACCGTCGGCCATCTTTGTACTCCTCATAGAAGCTGTGTGATGACATGCGCAATCGGAATTGGTTCACCGTCACATGGTTTTCCAAAATCCAATCGTAGGGCAGGTTTACCTCACGTGATAAACCAAAGATCAGTTTCAGGAGTGACATCTTACTAGTTGGCCCGTTTGAATAGTCCCCTATCTCCTCAAATGCGCCCTGCACCATTACGTACACCGAAAGTGTAGACAGAGACTCTCATCACAATCTCACGTGTTCAAACAAAGAGTGTGTAACTATCAGGATTGCTCCACTAGTTTGCATTTGAATGTTACTGGATTACTCTGTGGCTCTCTCTCTCTAGCATAAAGCACTGTTTACCATATCAATGGGGTGAGGGAGAGGGGCTGCTCCTCAGGCTGGAGCATAAACGTATAGACCATTTTGTATATATTGTTCAAAATGTGCATTTGTGTTTATTGTTTGAACTTTTCTGTTGTACAGTCTTTCACAAAAGACCTCAAATTACCTATATAAAGTGTCAAAACAGTTGTTTATTATAGTTCGCTGTGTGTTTTGAATAAATGTGTGGAAAATTATTTTTCGCTTTACTTTTTCCTTTGTTATTTTTTATTGTAAACCTTTATTACACTTATAAAACACAACAAAAGCATATATATTATGAAAGAACGGGCTGTCCTGAAAAAAAAAGAGACATAAAACTTGATTGTGGGATGCAGGGAGAGGTGTTAACAGCAACAATAATACATTTATGCCAGGCGAGTGAACTGTCCAAAAAATGCCCTTGGACCCCAGAGGGTTAAGCATGGTGCATGCAGTACACAGGTGCTTAAGTTCTTAGGATGGCCAGCAACTGGTAAAGGTGACTGTGATGCCCACATATCACTTGGTTATCACAGATAGATGGATACTTTTAAGAGAAGAGAATGGACTGTTCTGCTGGAGTAGCTGCCAAGAAAAACCCAGGGCAGTTATGTAATATGAGGCAACACACAGCACCTTGGCATGCTATCACAGCTGGCCTGATGGGTACGATACTATGCTAACAGGCTGAAAACTCCTGGCTTCTTCCCCGCTACATTTCTGATACTCTATGTGGCACTGTAGCAGTGTCAAACTATAAAGGTGAGTGCACATGAAAAAATTCCGCACACTGATCAAGATGATGCTAACATGCAGCAGTGCAGAAGTTAAAACCAGGCTTTAATCACAAACCAACTAAAAATGCTATGATCAATACCAAAAATTAAATGAGGAGGGAACAAATGGAAGAGAGTCAGGTTTAATACTAAGACTCATAAAAAGTACAGACAGAGTGACATATTGCATCACTGTTAATGTTACTAACAGGTGGTCTTATCATTAAAGCTCTGAGTGTCCATAACAAATACAACCTTAAAACAGATTAACAGCAAAATAAGGTTTTTAACAGTTCTGAATATGCATGCGATTACAAAGAGCATAAACACGACAAATTTTTGGCGTCACAAATATTCAAAATAAATAAATAAATAAATAATTTAAGGCACGCAAAGAAATAAGTATAAAAGATTGCAAATACCGGGTAAGCAGGGAGCAAGCCACCAGGGCCCATGATGTACTGGTTGGCCAAAAGGGGTGGTACTCCTTGGGCCAAGTTGGGTGGAGCTTTACCTGAGACAGTGGAGTAATGAGGTTTGTTTCTGATGTATTTCAATTTTCATATCAGGAGCAGTGACAAACAACAAAAGTGTTTGCAGATGATCATCGTCTGCTCATTTTTCAGTTTCACAGTACTACTTCTGAAAACTTCTGATTGTGGTGCCTCACCAGCTTTGGCCCACTGAACTGTGGTCCTCCACAATGGTAAGACAACGGCAAAAAATTTTCTTTAAATACCATAGATGTTGCAGAAAATATATGGTCAAGTTTTTTTTTTTGAAAGGTGTATTATCAAAGATTTTGATACTTTTGCCAATACTAGCCACAAGTACAAAATTTTAAAACTAGTGTAAAAGTCCAGTATGATCAACTGTGGATACATGAGCTTACCAGAGGTGGTGGTGAGTAGGGGTGCTGTGCGGCTGCCTGCAGCTGACAATGTAGTGTTGGTGGTGCTTGCACAATTTGGAGTTAGACCTGGTGCGCCAGTTGTGTGCAGACCATTTGCATTAGAGCTGGTGACAGGCAGCGGAGCTGAGGAACTGGGATTAACAACTTGGCTGGATGATGAAAAGGTGGGGAGTTTGCTGCTGCTGTCATCATTGGTTATCTAACAGGAGAACAGCAGGGAGGTTGCAATAAAAAAAAAACAGACACAAAATAACAGTAAATGCAAAATCATCATGCAACCCCTGGCAATAATTATGGAATCACCGGCCTCGGAGGATGTTCCTTCAGTTGTTTAATTTTGTAGAAAAAAAGCAGATCACAGACATGACACAAAACTAAAGTCATTTCAAATGGCAACTTTCTGGCTTTAAGAAACACTAAGAAATCAAGAAAAAAATTTGTGGCAGTCAGTAACGGTTACTTTTTTAGACCAAGCAGAGGGAAAAAAATATGGACTAACTCAATTCTGAGGAATAAATTATGGAATCACCCTGTAAATTTTCATCCCCAAAACTAACACCTGCATCATATCAGATCTGCTCGTCTGCATCTAAAAAGGAGTGATCACACCTTGGAGAGCTGTTGCACCAAGTGGACTGACATGAATCATGGCTCCAACACGAGAGATGTCAATTGAAACAAAGGAGAGGATTATCAAACTCTTAAAAGAGGGTAAATCATCACGCAATGTTGCAAAAGATGTTGGTTGTTCACAGTCAGCTGTGTCTAAACTCTGGACCAAATACAAACAACATGGGCAGGTTGTTAAAGGCAAACATACTGGTAGACCAAGGAAGACATCAAAGCGTCAAGACAGAAAACTTAAAGCAATATGTCTCAAAAATCGAAAATGCACAACAAAACAAATGAGGAACGAATGGGAGGAAACTGGAGTCAACGTCTGTGACCGAATTGTAAGAAACCGCCTAAAGGAAATTGGATTTACATACAGAAAAGTTAAATGAAAGCCATCATTAACACCTAAACAGAAAAAAAAACAAGGTTACAATGGGCTAAGGAAAAGCAATCGTGGACTGTGGATGACTGGATGAAAGTCATATTCAGTGATGAATCTCAAATCTGCATTGGGCAAGGTGATGATGCTGGAACTTTTGTTTGGTGCTGTTCCAATGAGATTTATAAAGATGACTACCTGAAGAAAACATGTAAATTTCCACAGTCATTGACGATATGGGGCTGCATGTCAGGTAAAGGCACTGGGGAGATGGCTGTCATTACATCATCAATAAATGCACAAGTTTACGTTGATATTTTGGATACTTTTCTTATCCCATCAATTGAAAGGATGTTTGGGGATGATGAAATCATTTTTCAAGATGATAATGCATCTTGCCATAGAGCAAAAACTGTGAAAACATTCCTTGCAAAAAGACACATAGGGTCAATGTCAACAAGCAGATCTGATTTGATGCAGGTGTTAGTTTTGGGGATGAAAATTTACAGGGTGATTCCATAATTTATTCCTCAGAATTGAGTGAGTCCATATTTTTTCCCTCTGCCTGGTCTAAAAAAGTAACCGTTACTGACTGCCACAATTTTTTTTTCTTGATTTCTTATAGTGTTTCTTAAAGCCAGAAGGTTGCCATTTGAAATGACTTTAGTTTTGTGTCATGTCTGTGATCTGCTTTTTTTCTACAAAATTAAACAACTGAATGAACATCCTCCGAGGCCGGTGATTCCATAATTTTTGCCAGGGGTTGTAGAAGCAAAGTGTATATACACAGAGCCTAAGTACACAATCACAAGAATCTAAATTTTTCCAACATGTAAGATACCACAAATTCTACCAAATCATAACACCTGTGGACACGGGCAAGAAACAGGATGTAGATTTAAACTCACCATCAGGGAGGAGCTTGTGGTGATTGCAGCTGCAGAGGAGTGGATACTGGTCACTTGACTAAACAGAGTAAAATTATACTGTCAGACAATTTTAATTTGAAGAAGCCTTGGTGCCCATGCGCAGAGAGATTCAGTGAAATTATTTCCACATTTGAGGATTAAGATATGTGCTTGTAGCATCATTATCTCCAATAGAAAAGCACGCCAACAAATGAGCAGGTGACATAATTGAAGCATTTCTCACCTGCTGAGAGACGAGATGGGTGTCGAATGGGAAGATGTGACGGCAGAAGAAGGTATATGATGGGTGGGCGCACTGTCACTTATTAAAACAGGAGCATCTGTCTTAACTGCTCTTGACACTGGTAATGGTGTGGCTTTCACAGAAAAAGTGGAGAGAAAGTCTGATGTGAATTCTACCACTATGAACACTTGGTATGTTGCACTGTAATGTAAGACTACGGCACGAGTTATAGAATGAAACTAAATGAAAACACATTATACTGGTAGATGAACAAAATTAACTAAGAATGTTCTTTCGTTCGTTCCAATCTCAACTTTCACTGGTGGAATTTGTCAGATCGTTCAAAATGCATTTATCAAATAAGAATTCATCCTGTTAATGGTCACGAGAACAGCTCTTTAAAATGGACAAATCTGAGTACTTACACGCCTGTGTGCTCTGTATCTTCGTGGTACTGTAGCTATTCTAACAGGAGAAAGAAAACCAATTATTTGTTTTAACTGCTATTTGTGTGCATCATGACAGAAACAGAGGAAATAATTATGCTCCCATCCACATTTCAAGCAGACTGAATTACTGTAATTATTTTATTGTGCAACCAAGAGGACAAGGCTGCCAAGTAGTTTTTGAAGCACTAAACTGTCTGTTTCCACTGTACGCTACTAACAGGCTATTGGGCACCGCAGTCTTGTTTGAAGGCGGGTGGTAAAGGGGTAAAATATGACGGCATATGACAATGTCTGTACTTCCGGGGAAAAAAACATGGCATTTTCTCTGAGTTTTTGAGCAAATTACACACAAAAAGTAAAAATGCAAAGAAGTGATGATGCGGTGGGAAAGTGGACATGTGTTGCGGTTTGTTTATGACCCAGAGAACAAACGTTGAGGCAATTTTGCAGGCGAGAGAACGCAGCTACTCTGGTTAGCTGTGTAGGCTAACACTTACCGACACGTCTTCCCACTCGCTTCGTCTTTTCTTCTCCACTGGGAACCAACAAAAAAAACACTTTTAGCGACTGCTTCGGTGATTGCAGCCGAAAACAAAACAGTACACAGGGCTGTGAAATGAAAATTGTGAAATCCGAGGAAAATTTGCAGGGGGTCTGGAGGGCACAATGAAAGAAAGTCTATATTAATGAAAAAGTCACATAATCTTGTCTAAAATCCTGTTTGAACAGCACAATGTTCATTTTCCAGAGAGAGAAACATTCTTACCGTGTTTCCTGAGGGCACAGTTCGCTTTTCCTGTTTCTTTTATCTTTCAGGTGTGTTGATGAAGCCAGCAACAATTCCACGGATTCTTGACCTTATCAGACTTTTTCAGTCTTTCTTGCCATCTTCTCTGTCTGATGTCGGTCCGTGACAGAGACATGCTGCACAATTCTTGCCATCTTCTCTGTCTGATGTCGGTCCGTGACAGAGACATGCTGCACAATTGTTCTTTTAAAAACTTTAGAGCTCTAAAGGTTTGTGATGTCCACATGCTACATTTAGCTTAAGCGTTGCCGCAGCAACCAACCAGTCCCACTTTACAACAACTGTCGCAACAGCCAGGCCTTTTTCTCCTCAAAACTCTGCGGATCTGAGGACACTGATTTGTATCTGTAACACACAGATCAGTGTCTACCGCGGTCTTATAAAACTTGCACAATGTCGGAAAATAAGAGAACACTCTGCGATAGACTTTTTAAAAACTCAGTGACGATCACGATTACAGAGTAAAAGACTAACACCCCCCCCCCCCCCCCCCCCCATGATGAAATACGTGGAATTTCGCAGATCCGGAGTTTTCACAGCCCAGAGTACACTATTTGCCTGTGTGAAGTTATGCTGTGTATATATTGCACAACGGGAGTGGAGGCCCCATAAGAGGTTACCGTATTTTCTGCACCATAAAGCGCACCGGATTATAAAGTGCGTCCCCAATTAGCGGGTACTTAACCCTTACAAAAGGCGCACCGGATTATAAAGCGCGGCCTCAATTAGTGGGTACTTAACCCTTACAAAAGGCGCACGCTAAAACATACAGTGTACAAAAAAAAAGGTCACGGAAGCAAAACAGTGAGTTTATTTGAACTTTATTCTAGTATCTACTATTGTCACGGAAGCAAAACAGTGAGTTTATTTGAACTTTTTAACAACATTGAACTACCGGTATTTAACAGTACGGTACTCACATTTTTTATTATGGTTCTGTCACAAATCCATCGAAGTCCTCATCTTCTGTGTCTGAATTGAACAGCTGGGCAATTTCGCCATCAACCACGCCAGGTTCCCGCTCATCTTCCCTCTCATCATCGTCGAAGTCAGTCTCGTTGCCAGGTGGCTGTTCAGTAAGGATGCCGGCTTTCGCGAAAGCTCGGACAACAGTTAAAGCAGAAACCTGAGCCCAGGCATCCACAATCCATTCACATATGGTGGCGTAACTCGCCCGGCGCTGCCTCCCCGTCTTAGTGAAGGTGTGTTCGCCGTCTGTCATCCATTGCTCCCAAGCCGCTCGCAACTTCACTTTGAATGCTCTGTTTACACTCTGACCAATGTCCAGCGGTTGGAGTTCTTTGGTTAGTCCTCCCGGAATGATGGCAAGCTCCGAATTAGTTTTCTTGACGTGGTTTTTTACAGTAGCGGTGAGATGGGCGCGCATGGAGTCGCAGATCAGCAGGGACGGTGATGCGTGGAAAAAACCATCCGGTCTCTTTACATACACTTCTCTCAGCCACTCACTCATTTTCTCCTCGTCCATCCAGCCCTTTTGATTGGCCTTAACAACGACTCCGGCTGGAAACATTTCTTTTGGCAGCGTCTTCCTCTTAAAAATTACCATAGGTGGTAGTTTCTCTCCATTACCATGGCGACCAAGAACAACAGTGAAAGCCGACTTCTCATGGCCTGTGGTACGTATGGATACCGTGCTGGTCCCCTTCTTCTCCACAGTGTGGTTCATGGGGATGTCAAACATGAGGGGGACCTCGTCCATGTTGGTGATGTGGTTGGGCTGGATCTTTTTTTCGGTAATCTTGTGTCTGCAGTAGGTGCGGAAGATGGCCATCTTTTCTTTGTAATCTGCTGGGAGTTGCTGCGCCACGGTAGTCCTTGCGCGGATAGAGAGCTGGCGCCTTTTCATAAAACGAAAGCACCAAGACGGACCTCCGTCAAAGTTTTCGATGCCCATGTCTTGTGCTATCGTTTTTGCCTTCAGCCGAATGGTGACTGTAGAGATGCTTCTCCCGGCTGTTCTTTGTTCGATGACCCATTGCTCGAGTTGGTCTCTCCAACTGTGGCTACCTCGCTTTGTTCCCGCGGAAACTCTGTTTGGTCTTTTTAACTTGGCGCAGTTCATTTTCTTGTTTCCTCCACTTACGTACCATCGATTCATTGATCTTGAATTCTCTCGCAGCTGCTCTATTCCCATGAACAACCGCGTAACTGATAGCCTGCAGTATGAAATGTGCCTCGTAAGCATGTCTCTTCGCTGGCGCCATTTTCGGGGGTCCGTAAACAAATGTTTTGCAGGATACCTGTAGTATAAATACCGGAGGAGTGGCGGAGGTAAGTGTACGGACCATGGACTCACGGACTCTTCTCTGATTGGTTTATTGCTGGCAGCGTCCGTACTCTACGCTACCAGCGTACATACTTTACGTATTACGTAATGTTCTCCGATTGGTTTATCGCTGCCAGGATACGTACTCTACGCTGCCAGCGTACATACTTTATGTATTACGTCCCTGTGTCAGCGGGAAATGGTCCGATATTCCGACGGACAAAGACAACGTCGGTCGTTTTTACAGATTTTGGAATTCAGTGCGCACATAAGGCGCACCGGATTATAGGGCGCACGGCCGATTTTTGTGAAAATTTAAGGCTTTTAGGTGCGCCTTATGGTGCTGAAAATACGGTAAATCCCGCAGGGTTCAAACGAGACTGCGGCGCCCTATTAGAACGCTCAGATCTTCGAGCAGTGAGCTTTTGTAAACTTATCGCACCTTTGGGGAGGGAGCACTTAGAATTTCAGGCCATGTACTGACAAAGTAAATCTATATTGTTTGCTTACTGTGGGAGGTCCAGCAGCTGGAGGGACATCTTTGCTCTGTGAGAAACCCAAATGTGGTGCGAGGGACCTCGGCCCATTGCCCTCTACACGAATAGTTGTTGGAGCAACTGTAGAAGAGGAGGACTGAAGCACTGCACTGGGCAGACCAATGGAAGGGGGGGGCGTCGTACTGGTTAATGCAACAGAGGGAAGGCTGGGCAAGCTGGTCATCTGTTCACTGGACAGAGAACAGGAAGAAAGATATGGAAACACACAAACTTAAGCCCCTTTCACACCGGGGCTGCTCCCAGTTGCACCGTATGTCATTATGTCGACGCCACATGGAAGCAACTCAGTGCCGAGACAATGCAGCTCGGCGCCACAACAGTGCGGTTTAATTTTTTGGTGTCCTGTGCTCGACGCAGAAAGGAAGTGGTTCCAGCACAAATCGAGGCAAAGAGGCGTTACCCGGCGTGACTAGAAGACAATTTATGATTCCCTCTGTGTTCCATTGTTCCCGCAGTATAAATCACGCAGGATTGTTTTTATACCGTGTACTTAATGCAGTAAAAGCTACATGCTGCGGGAAAAAAAAAAAAAAAAAAAAGACTACAGAAAAAAAAAAATGCTGACTGCAGCTCAGCTCCTTCTCTGTGTGGAGCTCTCTGGTGAAGAGACAAACTGAGAAGCAGCTGCAGCTTCTTCTCTCACAAATGTGTTTAAATAAAATCCATAAAAGTCGTGCTCACAGACTGATTGTCAGAAATATCCAGTAAAAAGTCCGGACATCTCTAGTCCACTCATGGACGTTCGTTCACGCGCGCACATGTGAACAATTAAAAGGGAAAAAAAAGTCTGTCTGCAGGCATTAGTTCCTTGTTCTCTGCTCAAACTCTCACATCACAGTTAAAAAAAGGACAAAAAAGGACATAAGTCCTGAGACAGGACATGTCAACATCAAGTAGAACTCCAGACATCTCCAAATTTGCTTAAGGACGGTTCACTCGCGCATGCATCTCGCGGTCAAAGGAGGAAAGATAAACTATAACAGAACTCAGAGTGCAGCCCTGCAGCTCTGCACAAGAACAAATATAAAGTAGAAGAGAAGTCAGAGTGCACAGTCTGACTGCAGCCAAACTGTGCACTCTGACTTCTCTGTGTAGAGAACCTGCAGGCTGCATTCTCACCTCCTCTCTGCCCCCTGCTGCGCGCACCTGACGCAGAAATTCCTGCGTCGTCATGACACCACAGGAAGCAACTGGGAGCAGCCCCGGTGTGAATGGGGCTTCAGCAATGACAGTGGCAAAAGTGGGCCATAGAAAAAACTTTAAAGCTTTTGGCAAGGGCCAAAGGCCCAAAGACCCTGGCGGGGGATCTGGGGGTTTTCCGCCAGAGAAATTTGAAATCTCAGCTGCATTCTGGTGCATTTTCAGGTATATTTAAAAACATAAAATGTAGATTTATCAGGTCATGCCCGTATATAGAGAGGGTTCACCCCCCCCACCTGAGAATTCTGCTGATTTTTTTTCTGATCTGGATATCAACGTTATGTATTTTCTTTTCATTGATAATAAGCAACAAGCACTAACTGTTACACAGCTATTATCACACACCCTCAAGTTTCAATTTCCTCTGCCAGAGTAATCCCTTAAGTGATGAAAGGGGAAACTACTAGATAAACTTTTCCCATGGGGGTTGAGAATTTTTGCTCCCTGGTCCCTATCCTCCTCTGATATCAAACAGATTAGTAGGCTTGTAAATACCCATGTAGACACACAACTACACTTGTCTGGTTTGTAAAAACACATTTGTATGTATAAGCTGAGAAATAAAGGGAGCTTCTCCTTCCTGTTGCAAATAATGTAAAGGTGCAAATATTCGCGTGGGATTTATTATGCGAATTTCACAAGTTAAACAAGGTCGCCAAATTAAATATCGCTATTTTAATACATAACGTACATATTCATAATGTAAACGCGAATATTAATACCGTAAATACGAGGTCTGTTAGAAAACTATCCGACCTTTTCATTTTTTGCAAAAACTATATGGATTTGAATCATGTGCACTTGCACCAAGCTTGAACCGAGTTTTTTTTTTTCACGCCTGTCAACTGACAGGCAGGTATAAAGTTTGCATTAATGTTATCTTGGTTCTTCCTGGGTGGTTCTTATGGCAACTGATCCAATCCCAAGCAAGGACTATTTGTATATAAAAATGTATTTCCTAAAATTATACATTTTGGGTTTCAAAATGAAATTTATGTAGCTTTTTACCCCTCGAAATCCTCAAAAAGCTTCTGCTTCGGGGGCTTTGCCCCCCTGAGCCCCCCACAAGGGCGGTGACCCTCGACCCCACTGGGAGCCCTGCGGCCCACTGGACCCCCAACTCAAGGATTTGAACCCCCCTTTCACATTCCTATATACGGCCCTGAACATATCACATTATCAGATTTGCATGGAGACAATCTGAAGTAAATTCATACCAAAAACAGATTTTGATTTGTGTGAAATAACTTGAATAACTTCAACACACAACGGGTTCCGTCAAAAACATGATATAATAAGATCAAAGACTTACCGGGAGTGCTAGTTTTTCCGTATAAATGATTTTAAAAAGTCGGGTCAGCGTTTTAGTCCTTTTGGTCGAATCAGCCCCACTTGAATTTATTCCCGATGAATTTTTGACGCAGAGCTCATTTTAAAATCTGGAACAGCATCTCTCATTCACTGCTGTGTGGTTGAGCAGTGGCACTGCGTTACATTATCCTTCAGTCTCGGATCATAGTGCAGCAGCTAAAAGAATATTTAGAGCAAAATCATGCAAATGGTGATACAAGCACCAAAGTTGGCACAAATGCTCCTTAGACATTACTCTTTTGAAAATAACGACTGGCCACTTGAATTTTCAATAGGCGTCTAGGTAGGGGTCAATTGAAGAATTACACAGGGGTCAAAATTAAAAATGCTCAAATCATTTTGAAAACTACACCACATTATTTGTATGATCGTAAAGATTCCAAAAAGGTATAGTTTGGACTATCTATGACTGAATGATCAGGAGTCATGGGGTAAAAACTGCGAAAATGGTGACAAAGGTCAGTTTCAGTTTGTACAGGGGTCAAAAGTTAAAGTTGCTCCAATTTTGGTAAAAAAAAATTATGCAAATTATTAGTTGAGTTAACAGGGTTTTTAAAAAGGAATAGTTTGGACCATGTATCATGCTTAGTTATGTTACAGAGTAACATATGTCACATGTCATAGAATCCAATGGACGTTGACCTTGTTTGACCTTTACTTTGGAGACCAAACATTCAACACAATCTATTCCATTTATTAATCCTATTAGCTCAACCAATAATTTGGATCACTTTTTACCAAAACTGAAGGAACTTTAACTTTTGACCCCTGTACAAACTGAAACTGACCTTTGTCACCATTTTTGTTTTTACCCCATAACTCCTGATCATTCAGTCATAGATAGTCCAAACTATACCTTTTTGGAATCTTTACGATAAGACAAATAATGTAGTGTAGTTTTCAAAATGATTTGAGCATTTTTAATTTTGACCCCTGTGTAATTCTTCAATTGACCCCTACCTAGACGCCTATTGAAAATTCAAGTGGCCAGTCGTTATTTTCAAAAGAGTAATGTCTAAGGAGCATTTGTGCCAACTTTGGTGCTTGTATCACCATATGCACGATTGTTTGTTATCTGTTGCACTATCAGGACGTGAAAATGTGAGACTTAATATCCACTGTGGTGTCTCAGAGATGTTTCCAAATCCGATGTCGCATGCCGAACAGCACCCCCTAAAAATCAGTCCGCCTGCCTTCACTGCGCATGCATTATTTCGGACCACAGCAGCACGTCTGAGACAGAGTCTCTTTACCCAAAGCAATCAAATGGATTAATGGGATTATTAACCATCAGATGACAAGGTAAAACCTCTTAAATCATTCTAAAGTTAGTTTTAAGCAGAAACTAGGCTGTTTTAAGCAGAAACTCTGGGAAACTGTGACACTCTGAAATGACCGATGCACAGTGAACGGATCAGCTAGCAACTCATGTAGCTGCGGCAGTCTGATCGCTTCATCCATCTTTTATAATGAAATAATGCTGAATTTATGTGGAAATGATTGTTGTACAAAAGCTTCAGATATCTGTCGCTGAGATAGATGATGACTGGAGGCAGTTTGAAGCAGAAATGAGGTGTTAATCTGTGAACCGTGGCTAATAACGCATGCGCAGTGAAGGCAGGGTAGACCGATTTTTATGATGCGCTTACACAGGCAGGACGCGATAGAAATGTCATATTTGCCTTATTCTTGGCACATTCCTGACAATCTTAATGTGACTTAACGCATCTGAATAGGTTCCTTAATAGTGCGTGTTGATGCATGATAGTCGTGATTTTAGTGGAGCATGTTTTTGGCTGTCAAAAAATCTTCCACGAATGTCACGCACCACCCCCATTTCGCCTCATGCATTGGAGGTCAAGACTGAGTGTGTTGAGCCATCTTTATTAGTGGTGATACTTAATAGAGCGTGACGGTGTTCTTCTCTGACATGCGCGCAATTAAATCCTGCTGCACCGCATTAAGTTTTATTGCTGCAGTATGCTGAAGAATTCAGGTACTATGATACAGCTAACATGATGATGCAGCTACTAGCTAGCAAGGCTTGACATAGACATTGCTGCACTCAGCGAGGTGCGCTTTGCAGACCAAGGGTCACTCAACGAGGAAGCTACAGGCCACACACTGTTCTGGTCAGGGAAGGCTAAAGAAGATCGTCGACTCTCAGGGGTCGGGTTCATGATTAAGAGCGCCACAGCACATAGGTTACACAGTTTGCCAGTTGGACATTCTGACCGACTCATGTCACTCCGGCTCCCCATCAACAACAAGAATTTTGCCACTATTGTTAGTGTGTATGCCCCAACCATGCAGGCCGACATCGGAGTTAAGGAGGCTTTCTACAGTGATCTGCACAACCTTCTACAGCGCCGACACCCAGGACAAGCTCCTCATCATGGGAGATTTCAACGCCAGAGTGGGCCACGACTCTGATGTATGGAAGGACGTGCTAGGGAAACATGGCATAGGCAACTGTAACGACAATGGCCGCCTACTGCTGGAGTTCTGCTCTGCACATGACTTGACGATCACCAACAGCCTGTTCCAATAGAAAGAGAGATTCAAAGCAACCTGGAGACACCCATGCTCCAAACACTGGCACCTTCTGGACTGCGTTCTGACGCGACAGCGTGATAGAAGAGACGTACTACATACCAGGGTGATGCCTAGCGCGGATTGCTATACGGATCATCGCTTGGTCCGTTCCAAGACTGCTTTCACTTTCAAGCCCCCTCCTAAGAAGAAAGGCCCACAGTTTAAGAAGCTACAAGTCCACAAGCTGCAAGACAGACACAAAAATGGAGTTCCAGGCCAAACTAGAGGAGAGACTGGGTGGAGAAGAAGGCCTGCCTGACGACCCTGAACAACAGTGGATGAGATTAAAGACCATCCTTCAGGAGACAGCAGCAGAAGTAGTGGGCTTCTTAGCCAGGAAAAATAAAGACTGGTTTGATGAGTCTGAAGCACAGATCCAGGAACTACTAGAAAAGAAACGTGCTTGCCACAAGACTTTTTTAGCTAAACCTGATGACCACTCTGCCAAGACAGCTTACAGAAATGCCTGCTCCACACTGCAAAGCAAGCTCCGCATACTGCAGAACGACTGGTGGCTAGCTTTTGCGGAGAAGACACAACAACATGCCGGAGACATGCGCTCCTTTTATGAAGCCCTTAAGACCATCCATGGGCCAGCACATCAAGTGCAAGCACCCCTGTGCTCCTCAGACGGCTCCACCCTTCTGACGGACAAGGAAACCATTATGCAGCGTTGGTCAGAACACTGAAAACCTCTTCAGTGACAAGCGTACTGTGCAAGAGTCATCAATCGAGAAGATTCCCCAGGTGGAGGTGAAATGGGAACTTGATGACCCCCCAACACTTGAAGAGATCCGAAAGGCCACCACGCAGCTGAATCCAGGGAAGTCTCCTGGCACAGATGGCATCCCAGCAGAGATGTACCAAAATGGAGCTGAGGCAGTCCTCCACAAGCTTCAGATTCTCTTCTCCAGTTGCTGGGAAAAGGAAATGGTTCCACATGACCTTCGGGATGCGGTCATTGTCTCCCTGTACAAGAACAAGGGAGACAAGTCCGACTGTTCTAATTACCGGGGCATCACTCTCCTCTCGATAGCAGGTAAGATTTTGGCTCGAGTGCTGCTCAACAGGCTTACCCCTACCATAGGGCATGAAAATACTCCCGAGAGTCAGTGCGGATTTCGGGCCAACAGGGGAACCACCGACATGATCTTCGTCCTGAGACAGATCCAGGAGAAGTGCAGAGAACAGAACATGGCCCTTTATGCAGCCTTCATAGACCTAACCAAGGCTTTTGACACGGTCAGTTGTGAGGGTTTGTGGAAGATTCTTGCACGCCTTGGCTGCCCTCCAAAGCTCCTCACCATCATCCGCCAGCTGCATGAAGGCCAGATGGGACAAGTGAAGTACAACGGGACTCTGTCCGGCAGCTTCCCTATCTCAAATGGCGTTAAACAAGGTTGCATCCTCGCGCCCACTCTGTTCTCCATCTTCTTCAGCATGATGCTTCGTGAGGCCAAAGAAGACTTGACAGACGGCATCTATATCCGCTTCAGAACCGATGAAGTCTGTTTAACTTGCGGCGCCTTCTGTCCCACACTAAGATCACAGAACAGCTAATCATGGAGCTGCTCTTCGCAGATGACTGCGCCCTCGTCGCCCATACGGAGCAAGCCTTGCAGCACATTGTCAACTGTTTTGCTGAAGCAGCAAGAGCCTTCGGCCTCACCATCAGCCTGAGAAAGAGAAGTGCTATATCAGCCGGTCCCCCATACAGCATATACCCCACCCCAAATCAACATCGAGGGTACCAGCCTGAATGCAGTAGAGCACTTCACGTATCTCGGTAGTGTTATCTCACGACGCATCTGTTGCCAAGGACCTAGACAGTTGTCTTGCCAAGGCCAGCAGTTCTTTTGTTCGACTCTCAAAGAAAGTCTGGCAGAATGATGCACTGCGCCTTTCCACAAAAGTGCAGGTCTACAGAGCCATTGTGGTCCCTACCCTCCTGTATGGAGCTGAAACCTGGGTTCTGTATCGCCAGCAGATCAGATTACTGGAACGCTTTCATCAGCGTTGTCTCCGAAACATCTTCGGGATCAAGTGGCAGGACTACGTCTCAAATGAGGACATCCTTACCAGAGCCAAATTGCCCAGCATGGAGTCTATTATACTCAAACAACAGCTTCGTTGGGCAGGCCACGTAGCCAGGATGGACGATACATGCATGCCGAAATTAATTCTCTTTGGCGAGCTCAAGGAAGGGAGACAAAACCAAGGGGCCCCCAAAAAGCGCTATAAGGACCAGCTGAAGAAACAGCTCTCCCTTGCAGGCATTCAGCATCAGTCATGGCAGCATCTAGCTACAGATAGACTCAGCTGGCGTTCCAGCATCAAATCAGCCAGCCTGAAGTTTGAGGCAGAAAGAAGTGAGGCCTCACGCCAGAAGCGTCAAAGACAGAAAGAGCGGGCAGCAGCACAAGCCCAGCCTACTCAACTGTTCATTTGCCCCAAGTGTAACAGGTCTTGTGCATCCCGCATCAGACTTTTCAGCCACCAGAGGGCTTGTATAAAATAAACTTAAAAAAAAAAAAAAAAAAGGCCTTCCCACTATCCTCGCAAGCGAGGAAACTGCCAACAACAACAACAATGCTGAAGAAGGACAGTGACGCCAAGTCGCTAAAAGTTTCATTCCAATGCTCATCAGCGCACTCCTGCAGGTGTTCCACCTGCTGCTACTGTGCCTGATGTTTGGGAAAACACACAAGACGAGAGCCGCGTGGAGCCACACATCTGGCTCTTTCTGTCTCCTCCTACTCTCTGTGCGACTCCATGGCACAAAGCACAACTAAGCATGCAATCACAAAGTTTTTCTGCTGTGGATTTTGAGGAGTAAACTGGAACGATCTGAATTATTCAGCAGCTGATGGATGAATATGGATGTGTGTTTGGAGACAATTCGCCTCATTCACAATGTGACAGAACGTAACGATGCGCTGTTACACGCAATAGCGCAGAACATAATTCTTGACCTTGCGTAATGGTTCCTGATAATTCTCCAGCAATCCATGCCATTAAATCGTAATGCATGGTAACAGGTTGCAGCAGTTCCTGAGGACACCTGAGGCCTCTGCCTCAAATCATCACATTCGCGATCAGCGGCCAATAATGTATACTTCGTGGCATTCAGGACTTGTCATTATGTGTAAACGCAGCATTTGGGGGGACCGTTTGGTCGGCGACATCGACAGAGGCCAGGAAAAAAAATTACCCTTCATCATCTTCTTTTGAGTTTATTAGCGGTTTACAAGCCAATACGGTATATTATGGCACCAACTGTTTGAGTGTGGAGCATTAATGGATTCTGACATATGCTATCAAAATAACCCAGAAACGTCAACACGTAAGTAAAAACTCGAGTTTCCGGGAATTCCAGGAAAACTTCCATCGCTGTAATGAACATAATAAGAACATAAAATTGTAACCAGGAAAAGTCATTTTATCCGGTTGGTCAACTTGTCACCACTTGTCTTGAAGAACAAACAAAAAGCCAAGTTTGGAACCAGGCCACAACTGACCCATACAGTCATTTATTATTTTTTATTATAAACAAGTGGTCCAACCCTTCTTTTGCCAATGCCAACTGGTGCTACCGTAGGTTGTACTGGCTGTTCTGATCCAACATGTCTATTTACACTCTGTGGTGAGTGAATTCATTTGTAAAAGTACAAGCCTCTTATGGCTGAGCTCCCTCATCCTTTTCTCTGACAAACATGTATGGCTTCTCCTTGGCAGTTCTCAAATCTTTTTTCAACAGGTAAAATTTCACAGACAAAATTATAAAAAATATTTCTGATGTCATATACGTGCACCACACCTCACATTCCCTGACTGGAGAATAAGCTGCTCTGCGGCTGCTGTGTAGGAATAGGGCAGGATGACTTGAGCCAAGACTTGTTCTTTTGGTTGACACCTTTTCACCTACGTCTACTGCTTCCACTTCCAGCATTCTGAACCAAAATCAAGTGCTCTCCAAACTGAACAGTCAATCCAGATACATCTGCAGATCCCGGCATCTCAACAGCAGATGAAGGGATCTGACAAAGGAAAGAGGACTCAAGATTATTCATGATCATCTACTAAAACTTACATCCAAAGCACGCTACAAAGGACAAAGAGGTTTTCCTATTCCAACTTGGTAAAGAACTGTATACACACACCTTTGAAGGAAAAGGTACTTTGCGCTTCTGTATCTTCAGCTGCCTTTGAGGAGGTTCTGTGAACTGAGGCTCAATGCCAGACAGTTTGATATCTGACGAAGCTACTTCTTTTTGAGGAGAGATGCAGGACTCATGACCTACATGACATTGAATTAAGATCACAGTTTCAATTAGTGCATGATTTTTACGGGAAGGAGGAATCAAAAAAATTATTAGTCAGAGCAAAATAAACTCAAAGTAACAATTGCAAGATATGCTATTCTAGATACCACAAATATGGCAAATTAAGGTACTCTAGAGTGCGTTCTCAAAATTCATTTCAGCAGCCAGATATGCATTTTGGATGTGTCTATCCCAAGAACCTTGACTTGGATGTCTTGTTATTTATCATTCTATAAAGACTGCAGTGGTACTTCAATCATTCTTTGTTTCTTAAGGTGTGTGAAGTGGAATAAGACTTCATAGTCCCTGCCCACTACCTGGTGGCACAGGGAATGGCAACTGAGACTCGATGGAGGGAAGGATGGAGGACTGCTGCTGCCCTTGTGAAAGCTGACTGAGCACCATTGATGGCTCTGGCTGGACCTTCACCTCCACTAGAGAGGACACAAAAAAATAATTTATAGCACTCATGCAGTAGCCCATTATCTCTTACACAATAAGAATCATATTCTTGTTTTCATTGCATTTCTGTGTTATTTATTTATTTATTCAGGCAAACAGACATTAAAAAATGAAAGTTGATATGTATGTTATGTGAGTAATGCATACATTGTTGGGTGGTGACAGAGCCATTCTCCATTCTCTGAACATTGTCGTCTTGAGAGGAAGAGGAGGTCGGTGAAGGACTCTGTATTGGTGGAGACCCTGCATCTTTAAAAGCACTACCATTACTGGTAGCCACCATCTGACTCACTCTCTGAGTGAGTCTAGGCCCACTGAGATGCTCGGGTGTCCTAACATCAGAGGCAGGGTTAGGCTTGTGTGCATTCAGTGCTCCAAAACCAGGACCTAGGACTGAGGACTGGGATGAAAGAGAAGAGGAACACGTATTGAATGATAACTTTCTTTTTGGGGGGGGGGGGGGGGGGGGGGGCATCTTATAGCCATTTCAAACTGGGTCATGATGCTATGATTAAAAATCCAAATTAAAACTGTTACACTTTTGCTATTGGAAATTAGAATGACTCGATGTTTGTCTGTACCAGTGCAGCATGTGCATAGGTGGCACCAGCAGAGGCAGCGTGGGCGTAGCTGCTGGCTGCAGCATGTGCGTAGCTCTGTGTTGCAGTTCGTGCATTGTGATGGGAATTGGTAAACACCAGGCTTTGGCCCAACTCTTCGGTTGAGGGACCATCAACTATCCCCCCGAGGTATGAGTCGACAGATCCCCCTACTTCCTCTCCAGCTTTAGGCAGTAGACTAGCCAGAGTCACAGAGTAGAAACATGAAAAAAGACAACGCTGATGACCACTTGAAAATATGAGGGGAGGTTCCCCCCCACTCTTTCTTCACACTTTGTATGCAGCATCTGAAGTTGTGACTGCATTTGGAAGCATGTCTTACTTGTGTTGGTTTGCTGGAGCAGAAGCAGAGGCAGTGAATACTTTGGACTCAGACAACTGAGAGAAGAATACAAACACACTGTTCATCAATAAATCCAAATATGCCATTGCCACACTATTACAGTTTTAACCACTTAAATATCATGAACACCTTCTGAGTGATTCATGAGTGTATTTAGCAATGATTTGACTTGTGCAGGCTCAAATTAGAATGCGTTCAGAAATTTAAAGCTACAAAATTACATCTATTAAAGGACTTAAATAATTGCTGCACTAATGGTTGAGTATTTCTCTTTCAGTGCATTAAAAACACAGCATTACATCTTCGTTCCAGTCTTCAGGACGTCCAGTCTTCCAGATTGCCTCCCCACGTTCCTTTAAAAATGGAAACAATCGTCATGCTTCTCTGCAGTCACGTTAAAATACTGATACAAGCATTATTTTGTAAATTAACAAAAGCTTATGCTTAAGTCCTGCTTACACCCCATCACACTAGAGGCTGAATGAGCCTGAATGCCGACCGAATGAAAATTCGACCATCAATTCGGGCAAAGTCAAGGCGCATTTGAAAACCTCCAACAGTTAACCGAGTGCATTCCAAACAAACAGACTGGCTCATCGCACATCCAGCACGAATGTAGAGGACATTCTCCCACTCGCGGGGAGCGTTTGGGGTGGAAAAAGCTTGAACAGTTGGTCGAAGTGCAGTTTGACAGCATTCGAAATGTCAATTCACAGCATTTAGAGCATCTGATTGTATTCAAGGAACCTTTACATGGTTCAGGGCACGCAAAATCAGGCTGGCATGTCCTGATTGTGCCCTGGATGAGCCAGAGCTGCACTCCGATGCATCCTGCTCAGGGAGCCCAAAGGAAATATTGTAATGTGCAAGGTCTGTGGCACGGCAATCATCATGTGCAATAAACGTGAACATGTGCAATCACACTGAAAACACCGTGTGTTGCTGCTCACGCAGGCCTGAAAGGGCTGTTACATACACAGCACACGATATTACAGATACATGACATCCCCACTTATGGGTTATATTATGGTATCGGTATATGTTCAACATGCCCCGCTGCACATGTGCCCATACAGCTGATCGCTATGCTGTGTGCACGTGTATGTCTTATAATAGAGTGATCGCCACATGGTTGCAGTGCACTTGTATGCCCGATCGCCCATTGCAGGGAGTCCGTGTGTGGGAGTCATGACACAGTTCATTCTGAGGGCAACAGTGTCCTGCAGAAAGGTCAGTGCACGCGAGGGAGAGTGTGAGGCAGTGGGTGAGTAGGTTGTGCAATTGACAGCTTTGACACATATGACATGTATCCAGCCACATCCACTGGATCTATTTACAAAATCCAATATTGGCAGGTCTTGTGCAAAGGGCATACTAGAGTTGGCTCACACCCTACTCTCTCGGTTTGCCTTGCCAATCGACCGCATGCATCTGGCACTCGGAGTGCATTATTTATATTCTTAGTGCATTCTAACAGTATTCTGGATATTCGTACTGTCATCCTACCACACCCCAATTCCAATGAAGTTGAGACGTTTAAAATGTAAATAAAAACCGAATACAGTGATTTGCTAATCCTCTTCAACCTATATTCAACTGAATACACCACAAAGACAAGATATTTAATGTTCAAACTGATAGACTTTATTGTTTTTGTGGCAAAATTTTGCTCATTTGAAATGGAGTTCTGCAACACGTGCAAAAAAGTTGGGACAGGGCAAACAAAAGACTGGGAAGTTGGTACTGCTCAAAGAGCCAACACCTGTTTGGAAGAACATTAACTCATGTGAACAGGGTAATTGGAAACGGTGAGGTGTCATGATGGGGTATAAAAGGGAGCATCCCAAAAGGCTCAAAAGGGGCGCGGGATCACCACTTTGTGAACAACTGCGTGAAACAAATAGTCCAACAATTTAAGAACAATGTTCTCAATGCTCAATTGCAAGGAATTTAGGGGATTCCATCATCTACAGTACATAATATAATCAGAAGATTCAGAGAAGCTGGCTGAACTTCTACACGTTAATCGGCAAGGCCGAAAAACGCAAAACTGAATGCCTGTGACCTTCGATCCCTCAGGCGACACTACATTAAAAATCATCATCATTGTGTAAAGGATCTTACAGCGTGGGCTCAGGAACACTTAAAAAAAAACCACTGTCAGTTAACACAGTTCATCACTACATCTACAAGTACAAGTTAAAACTCTACCATGCAAAGTGAACACCATACATCAACAACATCCAGAAACACCGCCAACTTCTCTGGGCCTGAGCTCATTTGAAATAGACAGATGCAAAGTGGAAAAGTGTGCTGTGGTCTGATGAGTCCACATTTCAAATTGTTTTCAGAAATCATGGACGTCATGTCCTCCGGACAAAAGAGGAAAAAGACCATCCAGATTGTTACCAGTGCAAAGTTCAAAAGCCAGCATATGTGATGTTATGGGGGTGTGTTAGTTGCCCATGGCATGGGCAACTTACACATCTGTGATGGCATCATCAATGCTGAAAGGTACATCCAGGTTTTGGAGCAACACAAGCTGCCATCCAAGCAATGTCTTTTTCAAGGACGTCCCTGCTTATTTCAGCAAGACAATGCCAAGACACAGTCTGCACGTGTTACAACAGCGTGTGTTTATAGTAAAAGAGTGTGGGTACTAGACTGGCCTGCCTGCACTCCAGACCTGTCACCCATTGCAAATGTGTGGCGCATTATGAAGCACAACATACGACAACGGAGACCCCAGACTGTTGAACAACTGAAGTCATACATCAAGCAAGAATGGGAAAGAATTCCACTTACAAAGCTTCAACAATTAGTGGCCTCAGTTCCCAAACACTTATTGAGTGTGAAGGAAAGGTGATATAACACAGTGGTAAACATACCACTGTCCCAGCTTTTTTGAAACGTGTTGCAGGCATCCATTTAAAAATGAGCAAATGTTTGCACAAAAACAATAAAGTTTATCAGTTTGACCATTAAATATCTTATCTTTGTGGTGTATTCAATTGAATATAGGTTGAAGAGGATGTCTAAATCATTGTATTCTTTTTTTATTTACATTTTACACAACATCCCAAATTCATTGGAATTGGTGTTGTGCGCATGGGTGTGCACAAATCAGTCGATGTGGGATCCTCCCAAATTCTAAGTTGTCATATGCCATTCATACACGGCTGTCTGAATGTCTGTCCCTCCCTACTGCACCTCGAAGTTTGGCTTTTTTCCCCCCCATTCAGCCTGATTCAGCTTCATTTGTGCTGATTCTTGCCAAGTGTGATGGGGGTTTTAACAGCGGCATCTAACAGCATGACAGAATTTCAACTGGGCAACAATGGGAAAGCGCAGGCAAATTATATTTTCCAACACCAGTTATCCTCACCAGTTCCCTCAACTGCTTCATTGTCATCCACTTCCCATGACTCATGTGGAGGTCCAGAGTTGGCAGTGTACTCAGCTGGATTGAAGGTGCTGAAGAGAGTGGGAGAAATAGTGAAATACATGCATAAATAGACAGCAGATACACTCAACAAAAATATACACGCAACACTTTGGTTTTGCTCCCATTTGTACGAGATGAACTCAAGATCTAAAACTTTTTCACATACACAATATCACCATTTCCCTCAAATATTGTTCACAAACCAGTCTAAATCTGTGATAGTGAGCACTTCTCCTTTGCTGAGATAATCCATCCCACCTCACAGGTGTGCCATATCAAGATGCTGATTAGACACCATGATTAGTGCACAGGTGTGCCTTAGACTGCCCACAATAAAAGGCCACGCTGAAAGGTGCAGTTTTATCACACAGCACAATGCCACAGATGTCGCAAGATTTGAGGGAGCGTGCATTTGGCATGCTGACAGCAGGAATGTCAACCAGAGCTGTTGCTCGTGTATTGAATGTTCATTTCTCTACCATAAGCCGTCTCCAAAGGCGTTTCAGAGAATTTGGCAGTACATCCAACCAGCCTCACAACCGCGGACCACGTGTAACCACACCAGCCCAGGACCTCCACATCCAGCATGTTCACCTCCAAGATCGTCTGAGACCAGCCACTCGGACAGCTGCTGAAACAATCAGTTTGCATAACCAAAGAATTTCTGCACAAACTGTCAGAAACGTCTCAGGGAAGCTCATCTGCATGCTCGTCGTCCTCATCGGGGTCTCGACCTGACTCCAGTTCGCCGTCGTAACCGACTTGAGTGTGCAAATGCTCACATTCGCTGGCGTTTGGCACGTTGGAGAGGTGTTCTCTTCACGGATGAATCCCGGTTCACACTGTTCAGGGCAATGGCAGACAGCGTGTGTGGCGTCGTGTGGGTAAGCAGTTTTCTGATGTCAGTGTTGTGGATCGAGTGGCCCATGGTGGCGGTGGGGTTATGGTATGGGCAGGCGTCTGTTACGGACGAAGAATACAGGTGCATTTTATTGATGGCTATTTTGAATGCACAGAGATACCGTGACGAGATCCTGAGGCCCATTGTTGTGCCATACATCCAAGAACATCACTCATGTTGCGCAGGATAATGCACGGCCCCATGTTGCAAGGATCTGTACACAATTCTTGGAAGCTGAAAATGTCCCAGTTCTTGCATGGCCGGCATATTCACCGGACATGTCACCCATTAAGCATGTTTGGGATGCTCTGGACCGGCATATACGACAGCATGTACCAGTTCCTGCCAATATCCAGCAACTTCGCACAGCCATTGAAGAGGAGTGGACCAACATTCCACAGGCCACAATTGACAACCTGATCAACTCTATGCGAAGGAGATGTGTTGCACTGCATGAGGCAAATGGTGGTCACACCAGATACTGACTGGTATCCCCCCTCCAATAAAACAAAACTGCACCTTTCAGAGTGGCCTTTTATTGTGGGCAGTCTAAGGCACACCTGTGCACTAATCATGGCATCTAATCAGAATCTTGATATGGCACACCTGTGAGGTGGGATGGATTATCTCAGCAAAGGAGAAGTGCTCACTATCACAGATTTAGACTGGTTTGTGAACAATATTTGAGGGAAATGGTGATATTGTGTATGTGGAAAAAGTTTTAGATCTTTCAGTTCATCTCATACAAAATGGGAGCAAAACCAAAAGTGTTGCGTTTATATTTTTGTTGCGTAGTTTTTTCTTTTTTAGGGAGGAGATTCAGAATTTGTTTTTCAACATGCTTTTTCCTTAGCTATGTGCTAAGGCATCTCCTGGCCTGATTTTTCCAGTGAAAATTGGCATTTCTTAGTCTGTTCTGGTTCCTACACTATTTGATGCTTACATGGACAGGGTGTTGGGTAGTGTTGTAGAACCCAGTACCTTAGGTGCCTTTGTTATAGAGGAAAACTTTATTAATCTCGACTCTGGGGAATCAATGGATACCCTGACTGCATTACTTGAGAAGCTGAGTGAGGAATAGGAGTGCCTGGGCTTGTGATTGCCCTGGAGAGAGAAAGATCCAAGCTTTCAATGACTTCCTAGACTCAGCCATCATAAGTACACTCCCAATCAAAAGTTTGGATATACTTTCTCATTCAACTGAACAGGAAAGTGTGCCCAAATGTTTGACCAGTACTATACTCGTATATCTGTATTTGACAGAAGTATTGAACTTGCGTATGCAGTCATGAGGCCCCTGGACAGAGGTGTAAGGCAATGCCAATACCTTTGCAGGAGAATAAATTGAACTTGCGTATGCAGTCATGAGGCCCCTGGACAGAGGTGTAAGGCAATGCCAATACCTTTGCAGGAGAATAAAGGTCTAACTTAAGGATGTTGGTGATTGTGAGATTTTGACATTAACCACTGACCTAAGGTAACAACTACTTTTCTTTAAAACTAAGTCTCTTGGGATGATACCTGGGTACCTCTGAAATGACTGTCACAAATGAGGGGTTACTTGGGGACATTCAGGTGAGAAGTACCATTTGCATTTTGGGGGAGCAATAGCCATGTGCATTTCACTGCTACATCACAATATCATACTATTGCTAGTGTACTATACAGTTGGTAAACAGCAGTACACACAATCCGTAAGGTGTCTGAATACTCAGTATGCATTTTTTTTTGCAGCAGTCTAACGGTGCTCATATGATCTACTTGTTCCATACTGCAGAAACGGACTACGAGGTCTGTCAAAGTATAGGTCCTTTTTATTTTTCAAAAACTATATGGATTTCATTCATATGTTTTTACGTCAGACATGCTGAACCCTCGTGCGCATGCGTGAGTTTTACCACGCCTGTCGGTGACGTCATTCGCCTGTGAGCACTCCTTGTGGAGGAGTCGTCCAGCCCCTTGTCGGAATTCCTTTGTCTGAGAAGTTGCTGAGAGACTGGCGCTTTTGTTTGATCACATCGAAGTGGAACGGTTGAAAAATTAAGCTGGTTTTAGGTGAAAATTTTAACGGCTGATGAGAGATTTTGAGGTGATACTGTCGCTTTAAGGACTTCCACGGAGCAGGACGACGCGCAGCGCTCCCAGGCACCGTCGTCAGCCTGTTTCAAGCTGAAAACCTCCACATTTCAGGCTCTATTGATCCAGGACGTCGTGAGAGAACAGAGAAGTTTCAGAAGAAGTCGGCTTCAGTATTTTATCCGGATATTTCACTGTTAAAGGAGATTTTTAAATGAAAGACGTGCGGACGGATTGCAGCGTCGGCTCGCAGCCGCCGTGACGCTCCGCCAAGGAAAAACACCTCTGTTGGAAGCCTTAAGACACGTTGGAACATGCCCACCTGTTAAACAATTTTTCATATACTCACTCCACTGAACGCCATCAAAAGCCGCTGGATTTTACAATGGTTATCAACACGGAGGATTTTCCTGTGTCGCCGCAGGCTGCGTCCCGACGCGCGGACCCGTCCGCACGTCTTTCATTAAAAAATCTCCTTTAACAGTGGAATATCCGGATAAAATGCTGAAACCGACTCTTCTGAAACTTCTCTGTTCTCTCACGACGTCCTGGATCAACAGAGCCTGAAATGTGGAGGTTTCAGCTTGAACAGGCTGACGACGGTGCCTGGAGCGCTGCGCGACATCCCAGCTCTGTGGGAAGTCCTTAAAGCGACAGTATCACCTCAAAATCTCTCATCAGCCGTTAAAATTTTCACCGAAAACCAGCTTAATTTTCGAACCGTGTCCACTTCGATGTGCCCTCACAGGTTTAGAAAAATTTTGATCAAACAAAGCGCCAATCTCTCAGCAACTTCTCAGACAAGGAATCGACGAGGGGCTGGACGACTCCTCCCACAAGTGAGTGCTCACAGGCGAATGACGTCACCGACAGGCATGGAAAAACTCACGCATGCGCACGAGGGTTCAAGCATGTCTGACGTAAAAACATATGAATGAAATCCATATAGTAGGGAGGCTTGAATCGTGGACTGGACTGGGTTGCTTGACGCGAGGACGTTTCGCTTCAAATCGCAGAAGCTTCCTCAGCTAAAATTCTTGCTCTGGTGGTCTGACTTCTGTCTTGACTCTTGTAGAGAAGAATAATCAAGAAGTCACAAAAGCTGGAGTTTTAAACCTAACCAGACCTCTCCTACCGAGAGGCAGACTGCTATAGGCTGGTGACTAAACAATAGCTCTAATTAGCACCTATTGTGCTCTAGTTAACACCCTCCTAATGACAGGGCAGCTGTCCCTCTCCTGATGGATCCCTTGATGACTCTGCTGATGACGTGAATGACTCATTACCATGAACAAGAGACTGAAACTGCTTTGACCTGAGTACCCCATTGTAAACAGGGGATAAAGCGTGTCTCAGACCCCCTCCCCGGTTAAGGCTAGGTTTCAAACGTTTCACAAAGAATGCCTCCTTGACCCCTCTCTCAAACCATTTCTTCTCTCTGGCTAATATTTTAACTTCCTTGTCCTCAAACGTGTGGTTAGTGTCTTTAAGGTGGAGATGAACTGCAGACTGAGGTCCACTGGCGCCCTCTCTGCGGTGCTGGTATAGCCTTTTGTGTAAAGGTTGCTTAGTCTCACCTATGTAGTATTCGTTACAGTTTTCCTGACATCTGATACAATACACTACATTCCTCTGTTTGTAACTAGGGATCCTGTCCTTAGGGTGAACTAATTTCTGTCTCAAGGTGTGAACCGGTTTAAAGTAAACTGGGATTTTGTGCTGTCTGAAGATCCTCTGTAGTTTTTCCCCTACTCCTGCTAAATAAGGGAGAGACACTCTTCTTTTTGTCTTCGTCTCCTGTCTATCTGGTCTCTTTGTTCTCTGGGACTTCTGAACTTTGTCCAGGGACGATCGTGGGTACCCACATACTGTGAGGGCTTTCCGGACAAGTTGATGTTCTTTAGCCCTTCCCTCTGCAGTTGTGGGCACTTGTAGGGCTCTGTGTTGAAGCGTCCTCATCACCCCGAGCTTGTGTTCAAGGGGGTGGTTTGAGCCAAAGAGCAGATATTGGTCAGTGTGAGTCGGTTTTCTGTAAACCCCTGTCTGGAGCTGCCTGTTCTCTCCAATCGTAACATCACAGTCCAAGAAGGCTAAATGGTTGTTTCTGGCATCCTCACATGTGAACTTGATATTGGCGTCCACCGAGTTGATGTGTTCTGTAAAGTCCTCAACTTCCTGTTGCTTGATTTTAACCCATGTGTCATCAACATATCTGAACCAGTGACTGGGAGAGATGCCCATGAAAGACGTCAAGGCTGTCTTCTCCACTCGCTCCATGTACAGATTGGCCACAATGGGGGATACCGGAGACCCCATCGCAAAGCCATGAATCTGCCTGTAGTAATTACCCCTAAACAGGAAATTAATTACCACAGGCAGATTCATGGCTGTGTGATGGGGTCTCTCTCAGTCTGCAGTTCATCTCCACCTTAAAGACACTAACCACACGTTTGAGGACAAGGAAGTTAAAATATTAGCCAGAGAGAAGAAATGGTTTGAGAGAGGGGTCAAGGAGGCATTCTTTGTGAAACGTTTGAAACCTAGCCTTAACCGGGGAGGGGGTCTGAGACACGCTTTATCCCCTGTTTACAATGGGGTACTCAGGTCAAAGCAGTTTCAGTCTTTTGTTCATGGTAATGAGTCATTCACGTCATCAGCAGAGTCGTCAAGGGAGCCATCAGGAGAGGGACAGCTGCCCTGTCATTAGGAGGGTGTTAACTAGAGCAAAATAGCTGCTAATTACAGCTATTGTTTAGTCACCAGCCTATAGCAGTCTGCCTCTCGGTAGGAGGGGTCTGGTTAGGTTTAAAACTCCAGCTTTGTGACTTCTTGATTATTCTTCTCTACAAGAGTCAAGACAGAAGTCAGACCACCAGAGCAAGAATTTTAGCTGAGGAAGCTTCTGCGATTTGAAGCGAAACGTCCTCGCGTCAAGCAACCCAGTCCAGTCGAAGATTCAAGCTTCCCTACTATGGAAACCACCTGGACAACTGAGAGCCTACACAGAAATCCATATAGTTTTTGAAAAAAAATAAAGAGGACCTATAATTTATTGACAGCCCTCGTATACTACGCTATTCCATGATGCGGCTGGAGCCTGGTAACCAAAAGAACTTACGGGGAAAATTAAATAAGAAAGCAGGTGTACATCTGCTAAGACCCTTGGTGTTTTTATAGACAGCTCTTTTAAATTCGAGAAGCAGATCAACACAGTGGTCAAAACAAGCTTCTTCCAGCTTAGACTTTTAAGTAAAATCAAGCGTTACCTGCCCCCAAAACAGCTGGAACAGGTTGTGCACGCCTTGATCACGTCTCGTTTAGACTACTGCAATTCTCTTTATGTTGGTCTTAATCAGTCGTCTCTGCATCGCCTCCAGATGGTACAAAATGCAGCTGCGCATCTGCTCACTGGAGCCAAACAGCACCAACACATTTCTCTTGTTTTATCTTCAATGCACTGGTTACCTGTTGCTTTTAGAATTGATTTTAAGATTTTGTTGCTTGTTTTTAAATCAATTCATGGTCAAGCCCCATTCTATTTATCTGATATGCTGTCATTGCACACTCCAGGAAGAGCCCTCCGCTCCGCGGACCAGAGTTTACTGGTCTGTCCCAGGTCTAAGGTGAAGACCAGGGGAGACAGAGCCTTTGCTGTTGCGGGGCCCAACCTCTGGAACTGAAACGTCCTCGCGTCAAGCAACCCAGTCCAGTCAAAGATTCAAGCTTCTCTACTATCCGGACTATTTGCAGGCCATGACATTGACCCTATGTGTCTTTTTGCAAGGAATGTTTTCACAGTTTTTGCTCTATGGCAAGATGCATTATCATCTTGAAAAATGATTTCATCATCCCCAAACATCCTTTCAATTGATGAGATAAGAAAAGTGTCCAAAATATCAACATAAACTTGTGCATTTATTGATGATGTAATGACAGCCATCTCCCCAGTGGCTTTACCTGACATGCAGTCCCATATCATCAATGACTGTGGAAATTTACATGTTCTCTTCAGGCAGTCATTTTTATAAATCTCATTGGAACGGCACCAAACAAAAGTTCCAGCATCATCACCTTGCTCAATGCAGATTCGAGATTCATCACTGAATATGACTTTCATCCAGTCGTCCACAGTCCACGACTGCTTTTCCTTAGCCCATTGTAACCTTGTTTTTTTTCTGTTTAGGTGTTAATGATGGCTTTCGTTTAGCTTTTCTGTATGTAAATCCCATTTCCTTTAGGTGGTTTCTTACAGTTTGGTCACAGACGTTGACTCCAGTTTCCTCCCATTCGTTCCTCATTTGTTTTGTTGTGCATTTTCAATTTCTGAGACATATTGCTTTAAGTTTTCTGTCTTGACGCTTTGATGTCTTCCTTGGTCTACCAGTATGTTTGCCTTTAACAACCTTCCCATGTTTGTATTTGGTCCAGAGTTTAGACACAGCTGACTGTGAACAACCAACATCTTTTGCAACATTGCGTGATGATTTACCCTCTTTTAAGAGTTTGATAATCCTCTCCTTTGTTTCAACTGACATCTCTCGTGTTGGAGCCATGATTCATGTCAGTCCACTTGGTGCAACAGCTCTCCAAGGTGTGATCACTCCTTTTTAGATGCAGACTAACAAGCAGATCTGATTTGATGCAGGTGTTAGTTTTGGGGATGAAAATTTACAGGGTGATTCCATAATTTATTCCTCAGAATTGAGTGAGTCCATATTTTTTCCCTCTGCTCGGTCTAAAAAAGTAACCGTTACTGACTGACAATTTTTTTTCCTGATTTCTTATAGTGTTTCTTAAAGCCAGAAAGTTGACATTTGAAATGACTTTCGTTTTGTGTCATGTCTGTGATCTGCTTTTTTTCTACAAAATTAAACACTGAATGAACATCCTCCAAGGCCAGTGATTCCATAATTTTTGCCAGGGGTTGTACCTGTGAGAAGTTGGTTGTCTAGTAATTTCCTACTCTTGAATTCTGTTAAAACTGAAATGATGGTTCTTGGCGCTTAATTTGGGTTCGTGTGTTATGCATCATACGGACAAAATGAGGAATCTTGCAGTACGTTTTGATCCTACACTGTCTTTTAGCCCCCACATTAGAAACATTATGAGGATTGCCTTCTTCCATCTGCGAAATGTGGCAAGGATTCGTCCCATCCTGTCTATGGCTGATGCTGAGACTTTGATATATGCGTTTATTTCTTCCAGACTGGAAGGCTTGATTTTCTGGTCTGCCGCAGTCTAGCATTCGGGGACTTCAAATGGTACAGAATGCTGCTGCCAGACTTTTGACACAAAGTAGAAGGTTTGACCACATTACACCCATTCTGGCACCCCTTCATTGGCTACCGGTTTCTGCCAGATCAGATTTTAAAGTGTTATTGTTGGTTTATAAAACTGTTCACGGACTGGCACCTTCCTACCTGGCAGACTTGGTTAAGCCCTACATACCTGCGCGGCACTTGCGTTCACAGGGCGCAGGGCTTCTGTGGGTTCCAAGGGTGAACAAGACGTCTGTGGGGTATAGAGCCTTCTCCTACCGTGGTCCAACTCTTTGTAAATGATCTACCTGCAGTTATTAGGCAGTCTGACACGGTGGAAACTTTTAAATCAAGACTGAAGACCCACTTTTTAGACTGTCTTATCATTAATGTAATTTGTTTTTGTGTTTGCTTTGTAATTTATTTTTATTCTACTGTGTTTTATCTTTTTATTGTGCTTTTCTTGATTTTAATTTTGATTTGAAATTACTTTGTGTTATGAATTGTGTGAAGCGCCTTGGGGCGACTTTGTCGTGAGTTAGCACTATATAAATTAATAAATTGAAATTGAAAGACTTACCCCATTCCCTGGGAGGAAAACCTGCTCCCAGGAGCTGCTCTTCCTCTACCCCGACCCCCTGACCCTAAGAACACAGAGAAAACAACCTGATGACCTCTGGTGTCTGCTACACGTCATCTCCAATTCTGGAATTAATTTATATAGCAGGAATTATGCATCTAATCTAATTTAATTATTTAATACAGTGGCACAAGATGTTAGGTAGAGGTTATTTGACATGAAAGCATGCAAGCACTAAGGATGTCCAGGCATAAAGGCAGTCTGCCCCAGAGTAAACCACTTCCACAGCCAAAATCAATAAAATACAGGCCAAAGGAAGTCGACTCATACCACCCAGCACAAAGCTGTGAAACAGATAAAATGCCAAGACTATCCAGGAGCTGAAGAAACACCACTCAACTATATATATATATATATATATATATATATATATATATATACCGTATTTTCCGGACTATAAGTCGCACCGGAGTATAAGTCGCACCAGCCACTTTATCCATTATAAAGACAAATAAACCATAAATAAGTCGCACCGGAGTATAAGTCGCACCAGCCACTTTATCATTATAAAGAAAAATAAACCATAAATAAGTTGCACTGGACTATAAGTCCCATGGACATACAGGTATGTTAACTTAACATGAAAAGTTCAGATGATAATATTGTGACGGCTACCGTTTTCAGATGCATATTTCACCAGTCGTAACTTACAATCTGCAGAGTATGATTTTCTTTTTGGTGGTATTTTTTCGGGCCTTCTCCGTTGTCTTGTTAAGTTATCAGTAACGTTGAAATTTTTATTTTTCTATGGTAGTCAGAAGTCGCAGGAACAGTCACACAAGCCTTGAGTGCCCTCTCGTGAGCTGCATTTTACCTACAGATATGTTTGTATTTTGCGGACCACATTGCGAGCCGAACCATGCAGCACCTACCTGCGCAGCTCATGACCACCCAGCGTTGTCGATCCAGCTCCTTCCAAGTGCAGACGCTAATCCTCCGCCGTCGCTCAGTGCTCCCATGCAGCTCTCAGCGTCAACTCTGCTCACACTGATATCCAAGGGTTGAAGCTGTTTTGTTAGCCGTCCCGGAATAAACACCATGTTCATCTGCTTCAAACGCTATTCACAATCTTCGACGCCAGCTCCTTCCAAGTGCACACACTAATCCTCCGCCGTCGCTCACCCGGTGCTCCCACGCAGCTCTCAGCGTCAACTTAAACACTCTGCTCACACTGATATCCAAGGGTTGAAGCTGTTTTGTTCGCCATGCCGGAATAACAGCAAGCACCGTATTCGTCAGCTTCACACGCTGTGGGTGAGGTGAGGAATACGCGTCCAACGTTCTGTTCTCTGATTGGTTATCGCGACCAGCGTGACTTATAGGACGGCCGCCATACTACAGTGTCCATGATGCATTGCATTTCCTTTTCTGGTGGCCATTTTAAAACACAGATCGACTCTGTCACGTAAAATTGTTTTGTTACAGTAAATTAATTGAGATCCTACCGCTATATTTTTCATTTATAAGTCGCACTGGAGTATAGGTCGCACCCCCGGCCAAAACATGTAAAAAAGTGCGACTTATAGTCCGGAAAATACGGTATACATTATGGAATCACCGGCCTCGGAGGATGTTCATTCAGTTGTTTAATTTTGTAGAAAAAAAAAAGCAGATCACAGACATGACACAAAACTAACAGTAACGGTTACTTTTTTAGACCAAGCAGAGGGAAAAAAAAATATGGAATCACTCAATTCTGAGGAAAAAATTATGGAATCATGAAAAACAAAAGAACGCTCCAATGCATCACTAGTATTTTGTTGCACCACCTCTGGCTTTTATAACAGCTTGCAGTCTCTGAGGCATGGACTTAATGAGTGACAAACAGTACTTTTCATCAAGCTGGCTCCAACTTTCTCTGATTGCTGTTGCCAGATCAGCTTTGCAGGTTGGAGCCTTGTCATGGACCATTTTCTTCAACTTCCACCAAAGATTTTCAATTGGATTGAGATCCGGACTATTTGCAGGCCATGACCTTGACCCTATGTGTCTTTTTACAAGGAATGTTTTCACAGTTTTTGCTCTATGGCAAGATGTATTATCATCTTTTGCAACATTGCGTGATGATTTACCCTCTTAAGAGTTTGATAATCCTCTCCTTTGTTTCAACTAACATCTCTCGTGTTGGAGCCATGATTCATGCCAGTCCACTTGGTGCAACAGCTCTCCAAGGTGTGATCACTCCTTTTTAGATGCAGACTAATGAGCAGATCTGATTTGATGCAGGTGTTAGTTTTGGGGATGAAAATTTACAGGGTGATTCCATAATTTATTCCTCAAAATTGAGTGAGTCCATATTTTTTTCCCTCTGCTTGGTCTAAAAAGTAACCGTTACTGACTGCCACAATTATTTTTCCTGATTTCTTATAGTGTTTCTTAAAGCCAGAAAGTTGCCATTTGAAATGACTTTAGTTTTGTGTCATGTCTGTGATCTGCTTTTTTTTCTACAAAATTAAACAACTGAATGAACATCCTCCGAGGCCGGTGATTCCATAATTTTTGCCAGGGGTTGTATATATATATTTATTTTTTTTATTTAACCTTTATTTAACCAGGAAAGTCCCATTGAGATTACTAATCTCTTTTTCAAGGGAGTCCTGGCAAAGACAGCGGCACAAATCACAACAATTTCAAAACATAAAAGACATTTCATACAATAATACAGCTATTTAAAAGCATTTACAAATCATGGATTTCATTTCCAAGCCTTTTAGCAAAAGTTTAAAATTGCCAATTGGAACCAGTTTCTTTAGTTTCCAGTCTTTCTGAAGATTGTTCTATGTTGTGGGGGCAGAAAACTGAAATGCCACCTTCCCAATTTCTGTGCTGACACTTGGTACAGACAGGAGCAGTGATTCTTGAGAGAGTAAGGAAATACAGTCCAGCCACTTTTGGTTGAATATATTCAGAGAGATATGAGGGGAGCAGACGGAGAACACCCTTATAAATGAACATACCCCAGTGAGTGAGTCTACGAGAATCCAAGGCTGGCCAGCCCACACGTATGTAAAGTTCGCAGCGGTGTGTACGAGGCTTACAGTTTGTGATGAACCTCAGAGAGGCATGGTAGACTGAATCTAATAGTTTCAATACTTGAGTTGGGGCATTCATATAAATGAGGTCACCATAAATATTTTATATATATACACACACACACACACACACTTTATCACATGTCTGTTTATATATCATATCTGTATCAGCCCAAGTCCAAAGGGCTCATACAGGGCTAATAATTTTTTTTAAAACAGCAGTTTAACAAAGTGCTATGCAGCAGATAAAAAAAAGACTCTCTCTATGAAATCAGATTTTTCTAAAACCTTGGAAAGAAATGGCAGATGAGAGACTGGCCTAAGATTGGACAAAACTGATGAGTTGAAGTGAGGGTTTTTTTTAAGAAAGGGCCTAACCACAGAAAAAAAAATGTTGCCGGCTACATCATGAAAACATCCTTATCCTCCTAAAGATATGTTTAAGTTAGCAATTAACTCAGCAAAGTAAAGCTCTGAGATTTGAAAGGTTTGTAATTTCTAAGAGTCAATTTTCAAATCAGAGAAAGTGTAATTAATAATCCCAATAACACACTAAATTTGCCCAAATGACAAAATGCAAGTCCTGTGACCCCCAAATCCTCTGTATGTTGATGACGTCTGTGGTTGAGCCAGACATGGTTACTGCAAGAGGATACACTACTCTGTTCATTTGTAGTATTTGAATAGAGAATGGAGCTTAGACTGTATTGTTCAAAAT
This sequence comes from Thalassophryne amazonica, assembly GCF_902500255.1. Taxonomy (NCBI): domain Eukaryota; kingdom Metazoa; phylum Chordata; class Actinopteri; order Batrachoidiformes; family Batrachoididae; genus Thalassophryne; species Thalassophryne amazonica. The sequence continues at coordinate 58,802,657 of NC_047107.1, read as the reverse complement.
ACCAACAGAAATGCTTCATGCGCTCCATAAACAATATTCATAGCAACAAGCGCTTCACAGCTCTGGACAGAGCTCAGCTTAAAAAGGTATTTACTCTGAAACTTCCAGATTCCAAATTAATTTTGTGATTATGTGATAATTTTCACTCAGCCTGACTGTTCTGAAGGGTACTTAAAAAAAAAAAAAAAAAAAAAACTTGAATGATCTCAATAGCCACTTAAACAATTTTAGAGAGAGAGAGAGAATTAAATGATTTTCCCTTTCTTGTCGAAAATATGATCATGGGTAATAAATGGTAAATGGACTCCATTTATATAGCGCTTTTCATCTGCATCAGACGCTCAAAGTGCTTTACACATCAATGCCTCACATTCACCCCAATGTCAGGCTGCTGCCATGCAAGGCACCCACTACACAATGTGAGCAACTAGGGGATTAAGGACCTTGCCCAAAGGCCCTTACTGATTTTCAGGTCAGGCTGGGATTTGAACCGAGGATCCTCTGGTTTCAAGCCCAACGTTTAACCACTAGACCATAACCTCCCCTCGTATCTGTATCAGCCCTCGTCCTTCAGACTCTGGGCTGAAACAGATACATCGGGGCATGACACATGAACAGCCGTGTGATAAGGTATTCAGTCAACATGATGCAAAGAAATTATACCAATTCAGTATGGTACTATTATTCTTCTTCTGATTCTACTAGAGGCAGAAGATTTGTTTTACTCCTTATATGTAGTAAATTTACCAGATTCAACATTAAGGAATAGGAATCAGTTCCCTCATATTTGGAACCTGTTTCATCACAATGTCAGAACTTAAACAGTACAGTAAGATAACGTCACTTTCAATGAGTGACTTAAAGTGACACACTCAACACATTCAGAGTACCGACTTGGCAAAAGTAAGTGGAGATACTTTTCTCACCAGTTTTGCCGGAGCTCGGTTTACAATCTGCCTCAGAGGAATCCGAGAGCAGTGGCGGCCGTATCGATACCATGCTATCTCTTCAAGTGAGTCCCTAAATTTGTCGTACTGCCAGTGTTACAGTTTAGCAGCACGGCATTCTTTACAAATGACCTGCGTCTTGTCAAGTTTCCCATCTTTTTTAAAAAGCCAAAGTATCGCCAAATGGCTGATTTAAATGTTTTAGGTCTGTCAAAAACCTCCAACTGTTTGCTGTTGTTCTCGTGGACCTCCGCATTGAAAAATATTTGCTGCAGTAGAAATGTGCTTTCCTGCTTCTGTCCGTGTTCAAAACAAAATGCAACTCAGTGATGGTGCATTCAATGTGCATCGGGGAGGGGAAGAAAAAAAAAATCGATATCTATCTATCTATATCTCGATGGAAGCACGCAGCGAACGATGCATAACGATTTCACCCGTCAACTGAATCGATGCACAGTCAATTCAATCAATCAATTTTTTTTTTAATATAGCGCCAAATCACAACAAACAGTTGCCCCAAGGCGCTTTATATTGTAAGGCAAGGCCATACAATAATTATGTAAAACCCCAACGGTCAAAACGACCCCCTGTGAGCAAGCACTTGGCTACAGTGGGAAGGAAAAACTCCCTTTTAACAGGAAGAAACCTCCAGCAGAACCAGGCTCAGGGAGGGGCAGTCTTCTGCTGGGACTGGTTGGGGCTGAGGGAGAGAACCAGGAAAAAGACATGCTGTGGAGGGGAGCAGAGATCGATCACTAATGATTAAATGCAGAGTGGTGCATACAGAGCAAAAAGAGAAAGAAACAGTGCACCATGGGAACCCCCCAGCAGTCTACGTCTATAGCAGCATAACTAAGGGATGGTTCAGGGTCACCTGATCCAGCCCTAACTATAAGCTTTAGCAAAAAGGAAAGTTTTAAGCCTAATCTTAAAAGTAGAGAGGGTGTCTGTCTCCCTGATCTGAATTGGGAGCTGGTTCCACAGGAGAGGAGCCTGAAAGCTGAAGGCTCTGCCTCCCATTCTACTCTTACAAACCCTAGGAACTACAAGTAAGCCTGCAGTCTGAGAGCGAAGCGCTCTATTGGGGTGCTATGGTACTACGAGGTCCCTAAGATAAGATGGGACCTGATTATTCAAAACCTTATAAGTAAGAAGAAGAATTTTAAATTCTATTCTAGAATTAACAGGAAGCCAATGAAGAGAGGCCAATATGGGTGAGATATGCTCACCCATGAATCGATGAATGAATGAATCGATGCACTCGCATTGCGCACATTTGTATCTAGATACCGATTCACATCGATTAATCTCCACATGCCTAGTGCACGGCCATTTTCAGATCTCTCAAGAGATGTTCAATTGATTTCAGGTCTGGGTTCTAGCTGGGCCAATCAAGGACATTCACAGAGTTTTCCTGAAACCACTCCTTTGATTTCTTGGCTGTGTGCTTAGGGTCACTGTCCTGCTGACAGACGAACGGTCTGAGAACAAGAGAGCTCTGAAGTAGGTTTTCATCCAGGATGTCTCTGTCCATAGCTGCATTCATCTTTCCCTTAATCCTGATGAGTCTCCCAGTTCCTGTCACTGAAAAACATTTTCACAGCATGATGCCACCACCATGCTTCACTATAGCGATGGTGCCTGGTTTCCTCCAATAATGATGCGTGGCATTCATGCCAAAGAGTTCAATCTTTGTCTCATCAAATCAGAGAATTTTGTTTCTCGTGGTCTGAGAGTCCTTCAGGTGGTTTTTGGCAAACTCCAGGCAGACTGCCATGTACCTTCACACTGGCGCAAACGTAGAGCTGCATATTGCTGCATTGCATTTCATTTAAGTACGCCCGAAATGTGCCTGCGCTCAGCCTTTTTACGTGTTCATAGATTTGCTTGTAGCTGCACGTGTTTGCTTTTTAATGTGTGCGCACAGTTGCATGTAGCCCTTGCCGCTATTTAAAACCAATTCAACTGTTTTTCAGTTCACTCCTGCCGGCTGTGCAGAACACATCGTTGCGCTTGGAAACAGTGGACTGTACCATGAGGTAAGACGGCCGATTAAAACAGTGGCCGTCTTCTTCAAAAGCCGTCTAAAATGCGGAGCTGCCGGTGTGTGTGTGCGCGCGTGCATGAAGTCAACAGGCTGCAAACTGCGAGGGAGGGGGTGCGTGAGGGAGATTCCTGAATGCAGGCGCGACACATTAGAGTCTGAGAACCATCAGTGCGCAGAGCGCGGAACAGAGAGAGGATTTTAACCCGAGTGAACAAGTAAAAAAAAACAAACAAACCCAAAACGTGAAGCTGCCTTTACTTTTCTCTGAACTGTCTCTAAAGGTGTGATTCTGCCGTTACCGTCCTGTTCACACCATGTGCGTGTCGTATGCTGAATTTATGAGATCTTGAGATGAAATATGAGGTCTATCAGAAAAGTATCCTACCTTTTTTTTTTTTTTTTTAAAAACTATATGGATTTGAATGACGTGCGATTACACCAATCATTCTTGAACCCTCGTGCGCATGCGTGAGTTTTCAACTTGAAACGGCGAGACGCTGCCGCCTCTGAGCGCAGATCGCCATCAGGCGCCGTGGGCCGTCCTTACGGCGACACTACCAGACCAAAATCTCTCAGCCGTTAAAATTTTTACCGAAAACCAGCTGAATTTATCGAATGGTGTCCACTCAGTTGTGCCTTACAGTTTTGAAAAAAGTTTGATCAAAGCAGCAGTCTCTGAGCCATTCCTAAACAATGAAAAAAATTGACGAGAGGGTGGGCCACTCCTCACTCAAAGACTGCCCACAGGCGAATGACGTAACCGACAGGCATGAAAAAAAAACTCTCGCATGCCCACGAGGGTTCAAGCATGTCTGATGTAATCACACATGATTCAAATCCATATGGTTTTTGAAAAAAATAAGGTCGGATACTTTTCTAATAGACCTCGTAAACGGTCAAATAGCTTTAAAAACATTTAAAAAATGAGAATATATGAATGAACTGAGCCACAAAAAACAAAAAACCCTGACATGGAGAAGCTGTGGTGATGTTCAGACGCACAGATCACAAAAAGCAGGTGAGAACTCTGAACTTTAACAGCTGTTATTTTCCAAAGGTATTTATTTGTTCAATCTTGAGCTTAATGCAGTGTTTAAGCACAAAACGTGACTGATGAGGAGAGACAATTTCAGAAATGCAACAGAAACAACCACAAATCAGAAAAAGTTGGGACTGTATGTAAAATGAAAAAAATGTTGCACCATTCCCAGTTTCTCCACTCACAGAAGCCAAATATTCTTCCAGAGTTGTGTAATTATACTACAATAGTAGAATATAAAGAAGGGGAAAAAAAAAAAAAAAAAAAAAGACAATATATTCGTCAATCGCAATTATTTGTCTGACAATTAATCGTCTCCAGAAATTCCTAATCGTGACAGCCCTACCAACAACTACCCATAACTGTGTTCTAAACTCGGAAAAAGACACCTGCAGCGAGGTGTGAGTCAGTGGAAAAAAGACGTGACAGCAGAGCGGCGCCATGACGAAGAGGCGCGATCAGAGGAACTGTGAAATACTGGTCAGTCACTATTAATAATTTCTTATGTGTCCAACCTCGTACGTTGATCTTTAAAATTAAATTTGTTAGTTCTAAAAGCCATCATAATTATTTATAGGAAAACGTTCTATTTTTATTTCTCAAACAAATGTTTGGGCTTGAAAACAGGTTGGTCTTATTTTTCTACTCAGGTTTGAACTTTGAGAGTGTTTACACACGAAAGAAAAGTGAGAAAATGTTCATGCCTGATTGAGAAAAGTGTATAAAGTGTGTAGTGAGGGGTTTTACAGCTTTAAAACATCTATAATAATTGTAAAAAATAACGCTGGCCAGTTCACGGATTTCGCCTATCGCGGGCTATTTTTAGAACGTAACTCCCGCGATAAACGAGGGACCACTGTATATCCCATAGAGAAAACCATTCCCTCATCTGTACAAATCGACAAGAGTCTACAACTTAATATTTCCTTTTTTATCCTTCCCTTGTAAAATGTGACCGAGTGTGGAAATGTAGACCTCTTGTGATGACACGGTGACGTCTCAATGCACAAGCTGCCCTGATTCGCTACGCTCTGAGTCTTGGCTTGCGACTAGCTCGTGCAGTCAGATAAGCGAGCACTAGCATAGCAGCTACATTTACAACGAAAGGTGTGTGAGGAGACTAGAAAATGATTTTGTCGTACTTTCAAAGGAAACCCAAGGAACCAGGGGAGGGAACCTGGGGAGATGAGGAAAATGGTGAGGAGGATCAGGAGGAGATGGCAACAGGCAGTGAAACTGGCAGTAGGTCTAGAACTACTAGCAAAGTTCATAAATTCAGATCAGACTGGGTTAAGATCTTTCCGTGGCTAGTGCGGATAGCATGATGTTTTGCAAATAAAAATAATACAAGAAATACACAGCAAAAAGTAATGAAATGGACAAAAGCAATGATGTAAATAACGATAGAAAAGGAAGTAAAAAAAACAATGAAATAAATACAACAATAGAATCATATAAAATGTGCATGTGTGTGTGGAAAAGGTACTCTCTGTACAGTATGTGTCTTTGCGTTAATAATAAAACTGTATCAAGAAATTTCACAGTGCTCCTAAATTTTTTCATTTAGGAGCACCTGTGCTCCTAGTGAAAAAGCTAAGCGTACAGCCCTGTTTGGCAAATTGTAACCTCTTCTACACGTCTTTTATTTAACAGAGGGACTTTGCGGGGGATTCTTGCAAATAAATTAGGTTCACACAGGTGTCTTCAAACTGTCACAGCACTTACAGGTAACTCCAGACTGTCTTTGATCATCCTGGAGCTGATCAATGGGTGAGCCTTTGCCATTCTGGTTATTCTTCTATCCATTTTGATGGTTGTTTTCCGTTTTCTTCCACGCGTCTCGGTTTTTTTTGTCCATTTTAAAGCATTGGAGATCATTGTAGATGAACAGCCTATAATTTTTTGCACCTGCGTATACGTTTTCCACTCTCCAAACAACTTTTTAATCAAACTACGCTGTTCTTCTGAACAATGTCTTGAACGTCCAATTGTCCTCAGGCTTTCAAAGAGAAAAGCATGTTCAACAGGTGCTGGCTTCATCCTTAAATAGGGGACACCTGATTCACACCTGTTTGTTCCACAAAATTGACGAACTCACTGACTGAATGCCACACTACTATTATTGTAAACACCCCCTTTTCTAATTTTTTTTTTTTTTTTACTAATAGCCCAATTTCATAGCCTTAAGAGTGTGCATATCATGAATGCTTGGTCTTGTTGGATTTGTGAGAATGTACTAAATCTACTGGTACCTTGTTTCCTATGTAACAATAAGAAATATACTCAAAACCTGGATTAATCTTTTTAGTCACATAGCACTACTATTATTCTGAACACTACTGTACATCACCGACACACCACAAAGAGATTTCCATCAGGTTTCAACCGATTATGAGCATTTTTAGATGCCTACAGCAACTATCTCAACCACTGACAACATATTACAGCCGGAGTCCACAAAAGTATTTTAAAGACCTGACTAAAGTGCAATATGTGATCTTTAATAAGTTATTTTCATGAAAAAAATACATAAATGTGCAGTTTACTGCATTTTATTTTTTTTATTGTGTAAAAACACAGCTTAGATATGGTTTGACCGAAACAAATTGTCATTAAACTTAAATAAAACAGGCATGAAGTGGAGTCACGAGATGTTCACAGGAAACATTTATTTCTATATTTATTTATTTATGTTCACTGTTAGTTGGTTTTATCTTTTCTGTTTTATTTTATCAGGTTCTTTTTGTTTCTCTAAAATTGTATTGTAGCAATATTAGTTATTACTTTTGTTGTTGTTGCTATTATTATTATTACTATATAAATAAAATGAATAAAAAATATTACAATTTGTAATACATTTGACTCTTTTACGACAACAAACGCTAAGCCATTAATTATTTGTTATACAGAAAACAAATGCACACAGACTGTGCTGAGATGCGAACAGCTTAATATTAACTAACACTGAAAACACCATAGACATGCTAACGTGTTAGCATCGGTCACGTTTAAGTTATAAAATACATCTAAAAGTTATCTTCACAGACAATTCATTTGCGCGTGCACGCATGTGAACAAAAAATAACAAAAAAAACGGCTGCTGTTGCACTTGCTCGCTTTCTCCCCTTCAAACTGTCATAATTGTGTTATAAACCAGTCACCATTTGTTTTATTATACATCTGTGTAATTAAAAAAATTATCTTCACGGACAATTCGTTCGCACGCGCAAAAAAAAGAAAGAAAAAAAAACACCGGCTGCTGCTGCACTTCCTCGTTTTCTCCCCCTCAAACTCTGCCATAGTTGTGTTAAATAAAACACAAAAGGGACATAAGTCCTGCTCACAGGCTGACTGCCAGAGACAGGACATGTCCACGTCAAGTATAAACTCCAGACAGACACCTCCACGTCATTACATATCCACAACGTGTCCTTCCATAGGGATTACATGGCAACCTGTCGCCTCTGCTGCATATGTCTGGATCCAAAATCTGGAAATCCATCTCAGGCCGGAAAAATACCAGGCCTCCATACTGCCACGTATGTAGCCATAGCTGCTACCATACTTGCTTACCACGCTACTCAAACAAAACAGTTTTACTATTACACATGCCGTTTCAAATAATACAACGCGAGCAGTCACCGCATATAAACGTCAAATGCAACATTTTTCAATCAATCACACAATTTTACTCATCCACGCCGAGGACAACGGCCCGCCTACCTGGGTGCAGAGTTGAGGGGAGGCGGAAGAGGCAGGAAGAGTGCTGTGTGTGTGTGAGATCAGCTTGCAAGCTGTTGTAGCAACTCTGTTTAGCGAAGGCATCTTTCAATACAACATGTAAAACTGAAGTCCACTTCCTGTCAGTTTTAGAGTCTTCTGAGTTCACTCCTCACATTAAACTACACATTAAACATGGAAAATCTGGGAAACCCCTTCAACACAAAGGACAAAAATATACTGCATCATCAAGGAAAGAAAAATTTTCAATTAGGTATTTTCCTAAGCCCTGTGATAAACTGGCAGCATGCCCACAGTGTACCTCACTTCACTACTAAACACTGGTGGGATAGGCTCAACTCCCACTCCCCCATAATCTTTAATTGGATTAAAGAGACAGAAAATGAATGAGTGAGTGAACATTTTCCTGTACATCAGCTCCAGTGGAAACCACATTCAACTATTTACAACAGCAATAAAGAAGTGAAAACTGTCCCATGCCTCAGCATGCATAGCAAGTTCAAACTATTAACTATATAAACAAATTCAGCTTTAACTGATGGCAGTAATCACCTTCAAGTTCTGACATACTTTTTTGTTCCATTTTCTAAAGAATCATTTTGGTTGTTTTTAAATCACTCTATACTAGTTGGACATAACCTCTGCCATACAAATACTTTTGTCCTTCAGGGCTGTGAAATGAAAATTGTGAAATCTGAGGAAAATTTGCAGGGGGTCTGGGGGGCATAAATCTCAAAATTTGTGTACATTTAAATGATCCTATATTCATCCTTTATTTGAACTGTAAATGATAATGTTGAAATAACAGAATATGACATGGAAGTCAGACCTGCAAAGATTTTCCTTTTAATTGTAAACCAAATAATGCATCAAGTCATAACAGTTAAACGACACGAAATTTATGAAAACTGAAAAGACTGTTAAAGCATTTCAAAGACCACAGCTAAAGCCTGTAGAATATTTAGAAAATCTTGGTAAAATATTAATAACATACCTTGTTGTAAAAAAGCCATATATTATTGTGTAAATTCCTGTAAATCCACTCAAAGCCAGTGTCTTTTTCTCATGAAAAGCCGACATTAATAAAAACTCATTTACATTCTTGTGCAAATTCATGTAAATCCATTATTCAAAGCCACAATCTTTTTTCCAATGAAAGAAAGCCTGGATTAATGAAAGAAAAGTTGCATAATCTTGTCTAAAATCCTGTTTGAACAGCACAATGTTTATTTTCCTGAGAGAAAAACTCATACCATGAGGGCACAGCTCATTTTTCCCATTTATCTTTCAGGTGTGTTCATGAAGCCAGCAACAATTCCACAAATTCTTGTCCTTGTCAAACTTTTTCAAACCATCTTTCTTGCCATCTTCTCTCTGTCTGATGTCACTCTGTGACACAGACATGGTGCAAAATTGTTCTTTTAAAAACTTGAGCTCTAAAAGTTTGCGACGTCCACATGCTACGTTTAGCTTAAGCGTCTCACAGGAGCCACACAGCGCCACCGCAGCAACCAACCAGTCCTGCTTTACGACAGTGGTCATAACAGCCAGGCTTTGAGTGGCATTTATCCTCCGCGAAGTTCCACGGATCCCAGGAAACTGATTTGTATCTGTAACACACAGATCGGTGTCCTCGGACTTCTAAAACTTGCACGATGTTGAAAAAAAAAATAAAATAACGCTTTGCGACAGACATTTTTAAAAACTCAGTGACGATCATAATTACAGAGTACAACACAAACACACACACCACCCCACGATGAAATCTGTGGAATTTTGCAGATCCGCTGAGTTTTCACAGCCCTGGTCTTCACATTATTGTCAATCAACACACCCTGCCATCTAGATTTGCTGTCAATAACATCTTTTTCCAGAACTTAAGCAGATGATATTTTCTGTACTACTCACCTCGGCCCCGTCCCCTACGTGCACGGTCTACCCCCCTCTCTCCTGGAGCCACATCAATGCCATTCTCTTCTGGATAACCTGGAATTTGAGGGAAATTACAGAGACAAGACATACTGAACTTTTAAAAAGTGTTGACAGAGAGGAAAAGCACTGTTGTCCCCAACCAAACGGTTCCTTCTAAAAATTGGTCCACCCTGCCTTCACTGTGCCTCAACATCACATGCATCTCACACTGACTCTGAGCCAGACTCTATACACACAAAGTGATCAAAGGCAATAATGTGATTATTAACCATCAGACAAATTAAAACCTCTTAAATCATTTTAAAGTTAATTTTAAGTAGAAATGAGGCAATAATCTGTGAATCGTTATTAATGCTCCGAAATGACGTAGGCGCAGCAGCACGTCAGACTCAGACATGCTGCTGCGGCGCTCTGATCGCAGATATCTTTCATTGAGATAGATGATGAGTGGAGTGCAGTTTGAATTATAATTATATAATCGGTGAATTACTGCTGACGCTCAGAAATGGCGCTGCTGACTCTCCCAACTGATGCATGCACAGACCTTTATTTTAAGGGGGACTATTCGGTCGGCGACACCATAAATTAAAAACAAACTAAAAATAAAAACAAGAGCAATCCGAGATTTCTGACGTCTGCCAAGGGTGGACAGGACTTAAAATAACAGATATGTGATTCACATTATGAATAAATAAATAAACTGGTGAAATCTGTTAAGTTTTTTTTTTTTTATGTAATCTTCAAAATCCAAAGTGAAGCGTGCAAATTGAAATCATGATCCAGAATCCGGATCACCTCCAAAATTCAGCTGAGTCTTCCATGGCCTAATATCTATCTGTGGTATAAATTTGGTGAGAATCTGTGAAGTAGTTTTGACGTAATCCTTAAACACCTATAGCGTGAAATCTTGATCTGGATCCAGATCACGTCCAAAGACAGACAGACAAATAAATAAATGCCGTTGATTTTATTGCATCCTTGGCAGACATAAACAAAAAATAAAAAGCATAAAAAATAAAAACCAAAGTTACAAAATTTGCTTAGTGCTCAAAATCTCTTTTGGTTGTGGCTTTGGTTCATTTATGATCTGAACAGCCTGTGCGAGGATATGTGTCAAAGTGATCAAAATTAACTGAAATATTGAATGTGGTAAATATGAACGCAGTAAAACAGATTGTGGTAAAAATGAAAGCAGTAAAACATTGAACGTGGTGAAAATGAAAGCAGTAAAACTTTGAATGTGGTTAAAAGTGAAAGCAGTAAATATTGAATGTGGTAAAAAATCAAAAGGGTAAAACTGGACTTGATAAAAATGGAAGATGTTAAGTACTGAACATGAAAATGAGTGACATAAAAACATCTGATTAATATTGCTCCTTTGAAAATTAGAACTGTTAAATTTGGATGCCATTAAAATCACATTATGATAAATATTAATCTTATAAATATTATGTCTTAAAAATATAACATTGGCTAATTTAATTCACTGCCTCGATTTTAGCACCTCCACTTTACCCACTTCAATTGTATAACACTATGTAACAATTTTTTTTCCTGGCTTCCAAGTGTTATATTTCAAATGCTTATGTCTGAAGTCTATGGAAAAATGACTACATTCAGCACAAACTTTGATTTTATTTTTTTTAATGTTCTACAAAGTTCTAAACGTTTCTTGAAATTTCTAGAAAATTATAGCAATTAAAGAATATTCTAGAAGACTACTCAGTAGTAGTGAAGGCAAATCAAGAATATTCTTGAAAACAGACAAATTTCAAAATATCATTGTCCTGATCACAGAAGCAAAGTTTCTGTGGAATAACAACTATTTTCTATTTATTTAAGGCATAACAGGTTAGGAAAACACACAGTGTACCCAGGAACAAAACAAAAATAAAAATTTGTTACATAGTGTAATTTGCTGTACTCGATTTAATGTTGAATGTTTTCATTCACTGCCTCAATTTTAGCACCTCCACTTTCCCACTTCAGTTGTATCATTCACCGCATCAACTGTGTAATTGTGCTCACTTCCGGTAGATCGGAATACGGCAGCAGCCACTGTGCGACCAGTGTGCGACAGCGGACATTTGTAGTCCAGAGTCCGTGATTTTGATCCGACTGTTCACTCTGATTGTTCAATCAGATTACTTTTGGTCCATGTAAACGCAGCTACTGTGCATGCCGGTTGAGTCAATGCTAAAGTCTTTAGCAGAATTAGAAGGTGCTCTTCGCCTGCGACTCCCAATGGCGCCAGCCCGTGTTGCACAGCGGCTGCTGCCGTATTCTGAACTACCAGAAGTGAGCAAAATTACACAGTTGACGCGGTGAATGATACAATTGAAGTGGGTAAAGTGGAGGTGCTAAAACTGAGGCAGTGAATGAAAACATTCAACATTAAATCGAGTACAGCAAATTATACAATTGAAGTGGATAAAGTGGAGGTGCTAAAATCGAGGCAGTGAATGAAATTAGCCAATGTTATATTTTTAAGATACAATATTTATAAGATTAATATTTACCATGTGATTTTAATGGCATCCAAATTTAACAATTCTAATTTTCAAAAGGGGCAATATTAATCAGATGTTTTTTTACGTCATTAATTTTCATGTTCAGTACTTCACACCTTCCATTTTTATCAAGTCCAGTTTTACCCTTTTGATTTTTTACCACATTCAATATTTACTGCTTTCACTTTTAACCACATTCAAAGTTTTATTGCTTTCATTTTTACCACAATCTATGTTTTACTGCATTCATATTTACCACATTCAATATTTCAATTAATTTTGATCACTCTGACCCTTCATACGAGGACACCCTGGGGTAGCCAGGATGCATGATATAAGGAGTATGAAACTATCACACAAATGATTGAATCTATTTATGTTCTTAATTACACATTTCCTGTCATGTTTGTCATGAAGACAGCCAGACGAGAGAAATATTGACACAACATAGACTTGTCATTTTTAAACAGGACCAGGCCCGTGCTCACCTTCACGGCCTCGGCTTGTGCCCCGACCCCGTCTGTTGGACCCTGCACGTCCATAACTGGATTCCCTCTCTCCTCCTTTCCTCTCCCGGCTCTCCTTAATTTCTGAGGGTCCTCCTTCTTTTCCGAGACTTTTCTTCTTTCCCACAGTCTCCCAGGAATTCTGACACTGATTTGACAGTAAGAAGAACAGTAGAAATATCCAAATTAGAGGTTTTAACCTCAAACACTAGAGTCCCCAAATTTGGGGCCTTGCCCTGTTTTGGAACATTTGAACACTCGTAACTAACCAATGCTGACACCAACTTGCACTTATTATACATCAAAATGTCAAGCAAAGTCTCCTCTACAAAAGTATCCACTTTGATCACATATCAACTAAACACAGCTGACACGGCAAGCAAAAAAAGACATAAATCGGAATTCATTTTTTAATACCAAGTATTATTTACTTTAAATTTTTTTGCATCCACAACATCCCCTAGGACCTGTCCTAGCTGATCCAAACTTTTGCATTTTTGACATTGTACAAGCTGAGAAATAAATCATAATGTATGGGTATGTGATTTTGGTGAAATAGGCTCTAGGGCTTAAGGGGTTAATATTGCCTTTCTGCATCTAATATGCTCCTGACAGTTTGTCCATCTATTAGATACCCCACAGGTCGAAAACAGATTGTTTATCTGAGTCACTGCGAGAATAAATGAAAGGCTGGAGCCACACACAACAGCAGGTTGCATGCAAAGTATAGGCTGTGCAGCTGACATCAGCAGTGTCTTATCTGTTCTTTGTCTGCCATATTATATCATTGCATATCATATCATAATATCATATCATTGCAGTGTAACATGGCAGTGCAGTCATTAAAAGAATATTAAATCCAGATATTACCATGCCTACTGGATTCTCAGCTCTTGTGTGCTCAATTTGTTAAGTAGACAATTCAACTCAGATATTGTATGTGGTTAAAACGTCATTTAAAGTACGGGACTAAAAGTTATGATTTGTGTAACCAATAATGTTTATTTAATTTGTCGAATTCCCCAGTTCGCTTATAGTCACCTACAAACCACCTTATGTGGGGCACCATCATGACTGCCTTATTCTGCCAATATTTACAGTCAGCTGTACTTTCTGTTGCATTGTAGCTGGCACAGTGTTGATAACATGAGCATTAAAAACCGTTTCAATAACTATAAAAATCATACTAAACAAACTAAGTAACAGATACCCAGCAGCACAACAGCACATTGCTGATTTCACTTGTGGTGTAGCACACAGCAGCATGTAGAATATCATCCTGCTGTCTGACACTGCTTTGAGCGTCACAGGGCTTCATTAAGTATGTATCAATATTTCAAAGTTACAGGAGTCTGGCATGATGGTCATTAACCCTCTGAGTCCTAATAACATGCCCTGCCAACATAATCAACTTTTCACCATATTTCTATTAAAAGATCAGTGAGGGAATGTCACATAGACAGATCTGAGCACATGCTGAAAGTACAAGTTCTCACCAAGAGTGAGCATCTTGATTGGAGACCATCTTTCACTCACAACCAATCATAGAGGCCAGAGAAGGTCACATGGCCAAACCTTCTCTGTTCGGGGAGAGTCTAGTGCTGTATGTCTGTCTGACGCAAGGCTTCTCCATGACAGAAGAAAGAAATAAACCCTCAGAAACTCTAAGGAGCCTTGTCAACAACTGAAAACACTAAAAGAGCTGTCTGCTTCAGGAGAAGTGACAGCGGCTTCAGGCTTCACAAGGTGTTTTAAGTTTCAATATTTCCAAGTTTCTCAAATTCCACATGATTATGATTAAACATCTGGGCCATAACCACAAAGCAGCCTAAGACTAAAAATAACTCCTAGTGACATTATTCTAAGAAAAATCTTAGAATTCCTCAAATTCTTAGACATTTCTTAGAATTTGCCCTTGGTAAGATGATAGTTGTCCGCAAAGCACTTTAAGCGGGCTCCTAAGGTGCCAAACTGGTAAGAGTAGTGAGGAGGACTTTTACGAAGCCTAAGAGTGTCTTAAGCAAACAAGATGGAGGAAATAAATAATATATAAGAAATATGGAAATAAGTGTTTTAATTTTCTTGTGTCATGCATGCAATTTTAACTTATTTATAATTATATTATGTACGTACACTGAACTTATTAATAAACTCATGCACACTTTTAATATATAGATAGCCAATTTGGCTGTAGGCAGCTACTTGGTGGCCAAATAAGAACCAAACGGCAAAAATAAACACTTTCAAATAACCATATATTTCATGAACCGTTTGTCCTATTATCATCAAATTTTTGTACATTTTTCACAAGACCCAAACCTTGCTATTGTTTCTTTTTCCTACCTACAGCACATACATGCAACCCCAATTCCAATAAAGTTGGGACGTTGTGTAAAATGTAAATAAAAATAGAATACAATGATTTGCAAATCCTGTTCAACATATATTTAATTGAATACACCACAAAGACCACATATTTAATGTTCAAACTGATAAACGTTATTGTTTTTGTGCAAATATTTGCTCATTTTGAAATGGATGCCTGCAACACATTTCAAAAAAGCTGGGACAGTGGTATATTTACCACTGTGTTACATCACCTTTCCTTCTAACAACACTCAATAAGCATTCGGAAACTGAGGACACTAACTGTTGAAGCTTTGTAGGTGTAATTCTTTCCCATTCTTGCTTGATGTACGACTTCAGATGTTCAACATTCCGGGGTCTCCGTTGTATTTTGTGCTTCATAATGCACCACACATTTTCAATGGGTGACAGGTCTGGACTGCAGGCAGGCCAGTCTAGTACCCGCGCCCTTTTACTATGAAGCCACGCTGTTGCAACACGTGCAGAATGTGGCTTGGCATTGTCTTGCTGAATAAGCAGGGACATTCCTGAAAAAGACATTGTTTGGATGGCAGCATGTGTTGCTCCATAACCTGGATGTACCTTTGAGCACTGATGATGCCATCACAGATGTGTAAGTTGCCCATGAAATGGGCACTAACACATCCCATACCATCACACATACTGGCTTTTGAACTTTGCGCTGGTAACAATCTGGATGGTCTTTTTTCTCTTTTGTCCAGAGGACATGACGTCCATGATTTCCAAAAACAATTTGAAATGTGGACTCATCAGACCACAGCACACTTTTCACCTTTGCGTCTGTCCATTTCAAATGAGCCCAGGCCCAGAGAAGGCGGCAGCGTTTCTGGATGTTGTTGATGTATGGGTTTTGCTTTGCATGGTAGAGTTTTAACTTGCACTTGTAGATGTCAGTTAACACAGTTCGTCGCTACATTATATAACAGCTGAGTGGCTCCTTGTCATTTGATTGGTGCTTTGTATGTCACATGACATGGATTAATTCGTCCCATTTGTGTTGCATTGCATTTAGAGTGCAGTTTGGTTCCATTTAGAGTGCAAATTTGGTTCCATACGTTTGGTACCATTACACTCTGGACACATGCGCACACACACACACACACATGCTCGCGCAGGTACATGTGCACGCGCCCATTGTTCTTAAACTGTCGGAATATTTTTTTTCCACGCAGTTGTGCCCTTTTGGGGCTGCTCCTTTTATACCCAATCATGACACTCACCTGTTTCCAATTAACCTGTTTACCTGTGGAATGTTGCAAACAGGTGTTTTTTGAGCATTCATCAACTTTCCCAGTCTTTTGTTGTCCCTGACCCAGCTTTTTTGAAATGTGTTGCAGGCATCCATTTCAAAATAAGCAAATATTTACACAAAAACAAAAAAAAGTCTATCAGTTTGAACATTAAATATCTTGTCTTGAAGAGGATTTGAAAATCATTGTATTCTACTTTTATTTACATTTCACACAACATCCCAACTTCACTGGAATTGGGGTTGTAAGAGGTTTCACAATAAAATTCAATGTCTGTCCAAAGGTTTGTTTAATCCATGGAATGAGCTTTAGTTGTATAAGAAAATGAGATGCATAGGGCCCCCTTGCTGCAGGAGAAAAGAAAAACATTCACCTCCCCCACCCCGCATAGTTGTGATGGAGGAGGATCTATCTATAGAGATCAAAACTGTTTTTTGTATCAGGCTGTACATAAGTTTATTTATTGTCTAAAGTTGGACATTTTAAAATAAGCTTCTATGGGAATGTGCTTTGTTTTGGAGCCAGCCTCAAGCAGCCAGTCAAGGAAAATGCACTTCCAGATTGGGCACAAAATACAGGGTTGATTGTTGCTGCTTGGTAGGGACAAGTTCTCAGCAGGCACACCAAATCAACACCAGGTGGCACTGTTTTCTACAACTGGAGCTATACAAGTGCAATCTGACATTTGGAACAAATAATTCATATGGATCAGACTGGACGGTTACAAACCTAGTCTTTAAATCTTTGTGTGTGAACAGTTTAAATGAATTTTTAAATGTATGTCTCACAACTGGGCAGTGGTTAGTGGTTAGCACTGTTGCCTTACTTATAAGGTTTTGAATAATCAGGTCCCGTCTTATCTTAGGGACCTCGTAGTACCATATCACCCCAATAGAGCGCTTCGCTCTCAGACTGCAGGCTTACTTGTAGTTCCTAGGGTTTGTAAGAGTAGAATGGGAGGCAGAGCCTTCAGCTTTCAGGCTCCTCTCCTGTGGAACCAGCTCCCAATTCAGATCAGGGAGACAGACACCCTCTCTACTTTTAAGATTAGGCTTAAAACTTTCCTTTTTGCTAAAGCTTATAGTTAGGGCTGGATCAGGTGACCCTGAACCATCCCTTAGTTATGCTGCTATAGACGTAGACTGCTGGGGGGTTCCCATGATGCACTGTTTCTTTCTCTTTTTGCTCTGTATGCACCACTCTGCATTTAATCATTAGTGATTGATCTCTGCTCCCCTCCACAGCATGTCTTTTTCTTGGTTCTCTCCCTCAGCCCCAACCAGTCCCAGCAGAAGACTGCCCCTCCCTGAGCCTGGTTCTGCTGGAGGTTTCTTCCTGTTAAAAGGGAGTTTTTCCTTCCCACTGTAGCCAAGTGCTTGCTCACAGGGGGTCGTTTTGACCGTTGGGGTTTTACATAATTATTGTATGGCCTTGCCTTACAATATAAAGCGCCTTGGGGCAACTGTTTGTTGTGATTTGGCGCTATATAAAAAAATTGATTGATTGATTGATTGATTGATTGCCTCACAGCGAGAAAGTCATGGGTTCAATTCCCACCTGTGGCCTTTCTGTATGGAATTGTTCTCCCCATGTTTGCGTGGGTTTCCTCGGGGTGCTCCGGTTTCCTCCCACATCCAAAAACATGCGGGTTAGGTGGATTGAAATCTTTAAATCGTCCGTAGGTGTGCAATTGGCTGTGTTTGTTTGTCTGTTTGTGGCCCTGTGACAGACTGGCGTCCTGTCATGGGTGTACCCTGCCTCGCACTCTATGACTGCTGGGACCCTTAATTGGACTAAGCGGTTGAAGATGAGTGTGTGTGTCTCATAACTGGTCATGTTATTAAATAGACTAATTAGCTTACAAGTTCAAAAATAATTAAAAATTGGAAAATCTGTGAAGAGGTTCTGTGCACACCCTGAGATCTATAAAACAAAACAGAACAAAAATCCATCAAGAATTGAAAAACAGCTTTGTTTTTGTAAAATATGAACGGCCGACTGATGATGGCATAAAAACACCGGATGTTGAAGCAATGCATTATGGGTCAATTTTGCATATATGCAATAGGGAGTATTACTTACGGCCTCTGAAAAAGGAGGGACTATGCATAAAATGGCTATAAACTCCTAAATGGTTAATGTGAAATTTTTGTTTCACACCTTGAATTGAAACTGAAAGTCTATAACACAAGAATGTCTTCATTTCAATTCAAATCCACTGTTGTGTGTAGAGAAGGAAAATTTTAAAAACCCACATCACTGTTAAAAATACATATGGATGTGACGGTGTGATTGCACCGTGCGTACTGACTCACTGTGTCTGAAGTGCTCTCCAACAGAAAATTGATGGCTCTGTTGACATCTTCATTGTAGTCATGAAGGGCTACCATGCACTCATCTTGACTCTTCCCTGTTACTTCAATCAGCTGTTTAGGGGCGGGGTGGGGGGGCAGATTTATCATAACATCTCATTTTGAAGCACCAAAAAAGGGGGGAAAAAACCCCTCAAAAACTGAAAGCTGCCACATGCACAATACACTACCTGCTTGACCTTGTCTTCAAATCCTGCATCATTTTTGTCATAGATCATTTGGGCTAAACGAATCTGTTCAGCTGTGGCCTAGAGAAAGGAAACTGTACTGTAAGAAAAATTGATAACAGGTCTCACAAAACATGTCATAGCACCTTGGCCAAGACCTATATTAATGAAATATTCCAATTTCACTTTAAACTGTAGGAAGCCATTTACTGTTTTCTAAAAGTATTCATGTGTCCATTAGGTACACAAGACTGAACCTTTGCATCCTAACCCTTACCACAATGATCAGTTTGCTTTGTTAATGTATGAACATTGACAAAAGTGTTATTTTATTTATAGTTTGTTGTTTTTGTTGTCTCCATTATTTATTAGAATGGCCAAAGCAGTGGGTCGCTCCTTTGAGTCTGGTCTGCTTGCGGTTTCTTCCTCAGAAACGCCTAAAGCCCCTTTCACATTGACGTATTCGTAGAGCTGCTCATTGCAGCGTTGTGTTTCATTTAAATACGCCCGAAATGCGTGCGTACTCAGCCTTTTCAGTGTTCGTTTCATACTTGCAGCTGCATGTGTTCGTGTTTTAATATGTGCACACAGTTGCATGTACCTTGCCGCTATTAAATCAGTTCAGTGCTATTTTCTGCCTCTGTGGAAGTGCACTCTGTTCTCTACTGCAGGTGTGGTGCAGCTCAAAAACAAAGTCATTTAACATTATTATTATTATTATTTTTGTCTTGGTGGATCACTTTCTTTGTGTACAGATGCTGCCGAGTCTGACTGTGGTAAAGGCTGCCCTGAACGAAACACTGTGACTCGTTAAACTTTTAAACCTCCGGTTGCTCCGATCAGGTCCGCTGATTTGATCAGACCTGATCGATCAGGTCGTCTGATGATCGCACCGACATGCAGCGAGTGCGCTGTTATTTTAAAGTCACAGGTCTGATCAGACCTGATCAATCAGGGCATTTGATGATCGCACCGACATGCAGCGAGTGGGCTTTTATTTTAAAGTCACAAGTCTGATCAGACACACACACACACACACACACACACACACACACACACACACACACACACACACACACACACACACACAGAGAGAGAGACAGAGAGACAGCGACCTGCTGTTTCTGGATTTCTGAGTTAAGGTTCGATTCCCTGTTATGAACTCACAGGTGCTGTGGGCTGTGTGCTCATGTCATGTTCTCCAGCTGACGCACTCCGTTTTTGGATGTGTACAGGAGCGTAGTGTTACACAGACTTGCTTGCTTTAACGCTGTGCTGCGCAGACCTGCTTAAAACTGCGTCCAGCGCTCTACGCCCAAGAGAATTAAACATGTTTAATTTCTTCCGTCCGTAGCCCTCAACATACTGCTGCGCATCATAGCAAAAACTCGACGTAGAGCTGCTAAAAGTGGGCTCAATTCAGCGTAGACAATACGCTGCAATGAGCAGCTCTACGAATACGCCAATGTGAAAGGGGCTAAAGGGAGTTTTTCCTTATCACTGTCACCCTGTGCTTACTCAGGGGGGTTGGTAAGGTTAGACCTTATACATGTGAAGCGCCTTGAGGCAGCTGTTGGGACTTAGCGCGACAGAAACATCAATCAGGGTTTAGGATTTTATGCTCTGTGCGCAGCGGACTTAGGAAAAAAGAGTGACTCGATCAAATGTATCCTTTTTAATGCACGTCTGCCGCTTATTTAAGGCAGGAATTTATTTTTTTCAAAAGAATTTTTGACCCAGTCATTAAATTGTTCGGCACCTCCTGACTAACTAATCTCTGACATAGATATAACGTATTTCGTCCATTATATATAACTGTTTTTGACAGTTTTATACATTTAACGGATTTCGGTTATAATGCACAAAATTAGTTGGTCCACCTGAATACATTATATAGAAGTTTTACTGTATATGATAACCTAAACAATTTAGAAATACATGAAGACAGTACATTCAGGAGCTGCAGACAAGTTGTCTGCAGCATTTGTATAAAGTAACTGTAAAATGTAACTGTAAAAAGTAACTAATAAAGTAACTCTTCAAAGTAACTGTGGCAACACTAATCCTGGTATACTTCATATCACAGAATATTCAGTGGCTAAATAACTTTCCAGAAGCACCACCATCCAACACAGGGCTGTACAGTGCGAGAGTTTTGCTCACATATTGCGCCTAAAATTTGATTGTGCGAGGGAAAAAAATAAAACGGGCGCACGTGTGCGAGAATGTATTTCAACCCTTTCATTCGCATTTTGCTCCTAAAATAAATACAGTGGTCCCTCGCTATAACGCGGTTCACCTTTCGCGGATTTTTTTTAGTCCAATTTTGCATGCTTTTTTTTTTTTTTTTTTTTTTTTTTTTTACAGTGCATTGTGTTCCGCGGCCTCATCAAGCAGCCGGTCGCGACACCGCGAAGGGAGAGCATGCGCATTGTGTTCTGCGTGTCTGTTTATAAGAATCTTCTCACCCAGAAGAAAAAAAGAGCGCCAACTAGGGCTGTCACAATTATTACAATATTCGTCAATCGCGATTATGTTTCATATTCGCGATTTTTCATATTCGCGATTACAGTGAATTATTTATTTCATCCACAAAGCATAAAACGACTCAGAATCTGACGTCACTGTGCTGCAGCCTCGCTCTTGTCTTAAGGCGGGACAATAACATGGAGGCTGAAGAGCGATCCGTCCTGCCGTTAGGATAAGACGGCCGATTAAAACAGTGACCGGCTTCTTCAAAAGCCGTCCAAAATGCGGAGCTGTCCGTGTGTGCGCGCACGCACGGAGTCAACAGGCTGCAGACTGCGAGGGAGGGGGTGCGTGAGGGAGATTCCTGAATGCAGGCGCGACACGTTACAGTCTGAGAACCATCAGTGCGCATCGAGCGCGGAACAGAGAGAGGATTTTAACCCGAGTGAACATGTTAAAAAAACAAAAACAAAACGTGAAGCTGCTTTTACTTCTCTCTGAACTTTCTCTAAAGGTGTGATTCTGCCATTACCATCCTGTTCACACCATGTGCGCGTCGTATGCTGAATTTATGAGATCATGAGATGAAATAAATGGTCAAATAGCTTTAAAAACATATTTAAAAAATGAGAATATATGAATGAACTGACCCACAAAAAAAAAAAAAACCCTGACATGGAGAAGCTGTGGTGATGTTCAGATGCACAGATCACAAAAAGCAGGTGAGAACTCTGAACTTTAACAGCTGTTACTTTCCAAAGGTATTTATTTGTTCAATATGGGCTTAATGCAGTGTTTAAGCACAAAACGTGACTGATGAGGAGAAACAATTTCAGAAATGCAACAGAAACAACCACAATTCAGAAAAAGTTGGGACTGTATGTAAAATGAAGATAAAAACAAAAATGTTGCACCATTCCCAGTTTCTCCACTCACAGAAGCCAAACGTTCTTCCAGAGTTGTGTAATTATACTACAATAGCAGAATATAAAGGGGGAAAAAAAAAATAGACAATATATTTGTTAATCGCAATTATTTGTCTGACAATTAATCGTCTCCAGAAATTCCTAATCGTGACAGCCCTAGCGCCAACAACTACCCATAACTGTGTTCTACACTCGGAAAAAGACACCTGCAGCGAGGTGTGAGTCAGTGGAAAAAGACGTGACAGCGCAGCGGCGCCAGGACAAAGAGGCGCGATCAGAGGAACTGTGAAATACTGGTCAGTCACTATTAATAATTTCTTATGTGTCCAACCTCGTACGTTGATCGTTAAAATTAAATGCGTTAGTTCTAAAAGCCATCATAATTATTTATAGGAAAATGTTCTATTTTTATTTCTCAAACAAATGTTTGGGCCTGAAAACAGGTTGGTCTTATTTTTCTACTCAGGTTTGAACTTTGAGAGTGTTTACACACGAGACAAAAATGAGAAAATGTTCATGCCTGATTGAGAAAAGTGTATAAAGTGTGTAGTGAGGGGTTTTACAGCTTTAAAACGTCTATAATAATTGTAAAAAATAAGGCTGGCCACTTCACGGATTTCGCCTATCGCGGGCTATTTTTAGAACGTAACTCCTGCGATAAACGAGGGACCACTGTATATCCCATAGAGAAAACCATTCCCACATCTGTACAAATCAACAAGAGTCTACAACTTATTTCCTTTTTTATCCTTCCCTTGTAAAATGTGACCGAGCAGGGAAATGTAGACCTCTTGTGATGATGCGGGACCGGGATGTTATGTGTGTGTGAGGGTTTAAAATAATACAAGAAATACACAGCAAAAAGTAATGAAATGGACAAAAGCAATGATGTAAATAACGATAGAAAAGGAAGTAAAAAACAATGAAATAAATACAACAATAGAATCATATAAAATGTGCATGTGTGTGTGGAAAAGGTACTCTCTGTACAGTATGTGTTTTTGCGTTAATAATGAAATTGTATCAAGAAATTTCACAGTGCTCCTAAATTTTTATCTGTGCTAAATTTTTTCATTTAGGAGCTCCTGTGCTCCTAGTGAAAAAGCTAAACGTACAGCCCTGCAACAGCTAAATAATCACTTAAAACATGTTACCACAGGATGAAAACTGAACACCTACCTGTATCTGCTTTTGAGGTTGTGTTTGTGTGGTGGTGGGCAGCGCTTTATCGCGAGTTCCCCGGGCTTGATTACTGACCACTGATGTCATCATATACAGTATATACAAAATGTATGTACAAAATAGAAAAATCTGGAGGAATGTGAAAGAAAGACAGGAAATAAGACATCAAATTCAAATTCATAATGCATGCAATTTAAAGATATAAAAATCAATGTAAAAGTGACAGCAAAGTACAGTGTTGTGAAGAATAGATTTACTCTGTCCCAATGTTTTCTATTTTTCTGTTTACACCATTCTAAATACACATCACACAAAGACACATCCTACCCAAGCAACCACCTGTTTGACCTACTACCCTCCGGCCGACGGTATAGGTCAATCAAAACTTGGACAAACAGACTCAGGGACAGCTTTCTCCCCAGAGCAATCACTGCACTGAACAATAACAAATCACTCTAATTTGCACCTTTCAAGATTCTTGTGCAATATCTGTAAACCATGTGCAGTATGATTCCACAGTTGTATATAATTCTCGTTTTACATTTTAATGGTCCACATTTTAGTTTACCTTATGTTTATATTAGTTGTACATATACTCTGAATAATTCACCATTAAATTTCACTATCTTTTATTTGGCCAAAAATTACTCGCACCACAGAAAGCACCTTTTTGGAGTTGCACTCAAATCTTGTTGCAATGCAAATAACAATGACAATAAAGGCGATTCTGATACTGTCAGATACTCAATTAACTACAAAACACAAGCAATCGGAGCAAACAAACTACACCTTTAAAATGGAGTGCATTACATAATTTTGCAATCTGGTGCCGATGCGCAAGACACCTTGCAAAAAGCTGTATTTTATAAATGTATAAAGACTAGTTTTCCCACACCAGGGAAATTCTTGTTACAGCAGCATAGTCAAGGAAGGGAAATAAGTAAACAAGAGAATACAGATAATACAATACAAAAATGAGAGAACAGATATTAAAAACAAAGAAAACTAGAAAAAGCTTTGACTGCACCAACAAAATGTACAGGATGATGCGGAAATTTCATTACGAAGTGGCTATGGGTACGTACATCGTATCTTCTGTGGGACTGCTAAAGGTACGGACCGAGGTTCATTGAGTGGACGTACGTGACACCGGTGGGAAATACACACATGGAACAAGAGGTGAAGCTCTTAACAGACACAGAATATTTTATGTCCACTAATGCTTTAGCTGAATTGTGCTGTTTCTTTTTTCTCCCTTGTTCAGAAGCCATAACTGGCAACTGTCTTCTAGTGTTGGCGGAGGTTAGCCTGTAAGCTCGCCGTCGTGCTGATAATCATTCGAGTACATTTGTTTAATGAAGCTGCTGTAAATGAAGAAATTCATCAAATGGAAATGAAGAAATTCATCAAAATATCGACGTAAATTGCGAAGGTGTTTTGCTTCTTTCATCATCCATCCACCTCAAGTTCCAAGTGCTGTTTTCTAAGCGAGGCAGAAAGAATTGTACGGCAGAAAGAACTGTATGTGACACCGGACCTTCAGCCGCATGTGGTACGGGTACGGACATATGTGTGCATTCTGACTGGTCAGTAAGACATCTTCCGTATCTTTAGAACGGTCTCTGTAGATACGGGCCATTTCATTAAGCCACTCTCACACAGACACCGTGTTTGAAGTATTAAGACGTTCCTGTCGCACTCGCTACCCAACTTGCCTTGAACTACCACAAACACGTCACATAATGCCACATGGTTGCATGGTTCCCAGCACTCGCCATGGTGGGGCAAGTGTTTTGGTCATGTCCAAAACACACGCCATTCAGCTTCAATTGTCACACGGCACCCCTCAAAAGCCACACACACGCCATCTGTGACAGGCTGAAAAACACCAGGTTGGTCAGAACCTCCAAATCCATGATAAAATGAACAGGAAAACAAAATAAACAAGAGGAATCAGAGATTTCTGATGTCCACCAATATACATCACCTCCAAAATTCAGTGACGTCTTCCATCCCCTAATATCGATCTGTGGTGCAAATTTGGTGAGAATATGTGAAGTAGTTTTGACGTAATCCTTCAAAGCCTATGTAAACCGAAATCTTGATCCAGAATCTGGAAAGAAAAACTCTTTTGATTCCAAAGCCGGGTAGATAGAAGTCATCAGCCGTGGTAGGCAATCGTCTATGAGTACTGAAAGAAAATCACCCCTCCCCCCAGGTCAGGGGTTGGACACAGGGCAAACAACTCTGCTCCAAAACATCTTTGTTACGGAAACTGCAACGGAGGATATGAACACTGCTGGGTGTGACGGGCTTCTAGAGTTATCACAAGATACTCGTATGAATGACAGTGATGAAAGCCGAAAGGAAGCCACTGCCAGGAAGATGAAGTCTTGAACGCCAAAACCAAGTTATGGTTGTGGCTAGTTGTCCCTTTAATGTGCTCACAACATCATACAAAGCACTTCTTCATGAAAGTGTGGTTCACTGGATGCGTCCTTCAAACATTGTTTGACGATAAAATTCCGTATTCATGTCAGGAGATATGTATGGACTTTGTTGATTAACCCACCCATATAGGTGTTAAATGGTAAAGGGACTGCATTTATATAGGGCTTTTCCATCTGCATCAGACACTCAAAGCGCACATTCACCACAATGTCAGGCTGCTGCCATGCAAGACACCCACGACAACCGGATCAACTAGGGGACTGAGGACCTTGCCCAAAGGCCCATAGTGATTTCCTGGTCAGGCTGAGATTTGAACCGATGATCCTCTGGTGTCAAGCCCAACGCTTAAGCACTAGACCATCACCTTCCCTAATTAACATTTGGAATAATTGTTCTGATAACATTAAATTACTTGGTACCTTAGTTGGCTTTAAAAGGCTTTAAAAAATAATAAAATTACTTGTTAATAGTTTGAATAATTAGGTTTACTGTGTTATTGTTTTTGGGTTTGTGCATTGTGCACTATTGTTTGTCTGGTAGTGTTTTAAAATTTTAGTTCATTGATTAATTTATATTCTTCGCTTCTTTGGTATTTGTAGTTATGAGTAGGGTTGCCATGACTAGTCACGACTACGTCGACTGCTGAAACTGTCGACAACTAATTTAGTTGTCGAGTCATTTGCTTTGAACCTTATGCAATAGTCGTCAACGACTACTGCACAGCAGTGCTTCGATCCGCTGCTTCGTTGGATCTTTGCTTCGCTCCTCTTCAGAAGTGGCAATTCCGCTTCTTATCCCCTTTCAAAGCCATTAAAATGTCAACTGTGAGTCACTTTTGTGTGGATTAAAGTGACTAACGGACTCCTGTCTTGTTGTAAGAAAGAAACAAAAATTGTCTTCCGTTCCATTGCTCTAAACGCTGCGCCACCGAGTCAAGTTAGAAAGAGAGTCCGCTCGGAATTAATAACTTCAAAGCAAATCTCTGTTTAAATGAAAAGACACCCCTTTCCAAACGTTGTAATACAAACTGCAATCGATCAAAAAAATTTTTTTTCCTCCCAAAATGAGATGCCGTGGCTGGTGTGCAGCAGCCTAAGACTGTAAAGCTGCAGACCTGCAAACTACAGCAGCCAGCTGAGCTCAGACGTATGGAGTGACATCCATGCCATCAATGGCTGAAAGGAAATGCTTTTGACAAAAACTACACTTTTTTTTTTTGTCCAGAGATCAAAGATCCACCATGTAGAGTTTATGTCCAGAGATCAAGGATCCACTGACCAATTTCATCTTTATTTACTTTAAGACTCAATAAAATGTTGCCAACATAGAAAACCTGCAAAGCCTACTTGTAGCAAACACAAAATTCACAGGTGGTATTGATAAGGGAATTGATAAGGAATTAATAGATAAAATGCGATAAGCTGCAATTTACGTATGATCCAACGAGTCAACTAATCGCAAAAATAATTGTTGACTACCAAAATAGACGTTTGTGGCAGCTCTAGTTATGAGTATACCATATATATATATTTTTTTTTATTAGGGTGCCACTCAATACTATAGACAAAAAAATAAATAAATTTTTTAAACTGCTTTGAGGTCCCACCCCCTATTTTTTTCTTTTGTAAAGCATAACGTGTCATAACTGCTACTGGTTTTATTCAGGTATATGGATATTTACTGGTAGCTCAATGAACTGAAGTGTTTCTTGTATCACGTAATATAATCAGGGCTCAACTGATGAGTGTGGCTATGAAAGCGGAATAGATGTAGAGCAGGGCTGTACGCTGAGCTTTTTCACTAGGAGCACAGGTGCTCCTAAATGAAAAAATTTAGGAGCACAGATAAAAATTTAGGAGCACTGTGAAATTTCTTGATACAATTTTATTATTAACGCAAAGACACATACTGTCCAGAGAGTACCTTTTCCACACACACATTTTATATGATTCTATTGTATTTATTTCATTGTTTTTACTTCCTTTTCTATCGTTATTTACATCATTGCTTTTGTCCATTTCATTATTTTTTGCTATGTATTTCTTGTATTATTTTTATTTGCAAAACATCATGCTATCCTCATGCATTAGCCACGGCTGTATATATATATATATATATATATATATATATATATATATATATATATATATATATATATATATATATATATATATATATATATATATATATATACACATACATACATACATACATACATACACACACAACCCCTGGCAATAATTATGGATTCACCGGCCTCGGAGGATGTTCAGTCAGTTGTTTAATTTTGTAGAAAAAAAGCAGATCACAGACATGACACAAAACTAAAGTCATTTCAAATGGCAACTTTCTGGCTTTAAGAAACACTATAAGAAATCAGGAAAAAAAATTGTGGCAGTCAGTAACGGTTACTTTTTTAGACCAAGCAGAGGGAAAAAAATATGGAATCACTCAATTCTGAGGAAAAAATTATGGAATCATGAAAAACAAAAGAACGCTCCAACACATCACTAGTATTTTGTTGCACCACCTCTGGCTTTTATAACAGCTTGCAGTCTCTGAGGCATGGACTTAATGAGTGACAAACAGTACTCTTCATCAATCTGGCTCCAACTTTCTCTGATTGCTGTTGCCAGATCAGCTTTGTAGGTTGGAGCCTTGTCATGGACCATTTTCTTCAACTTCCACCAAAGATTTTCAATTGGATTAAGATCCGGACTATCTGCAGGTCATGACACTGACCCTATGTGTCTTTTTGCAAGGAATGTTTTCACAGTTTTTGCTCTATGGCAAGATGCATTATCATCTTGAAAAATGATTTCATCATCCCCAAACATCCTTTCAATTGATGGGATAAGAAAAGTGTCCAAAATATCAACGTAAACTTGTGCATTTATTGATGATGTAATGACAGTCATCTCCCCAGTGCCTTTACCTGACATACAGCCCCATATCATCAATGACTGTGGAAATTTACATGTTCTCTTCAGGCAGTCATCTTTATAAATCTCACTGGAACGGCAAACAAAAGTTCCAGCATCATCACCTTGTCCAATGCAAATTCAAGATTCATCACTGAATATGACTTTCATCCAGTCATCCACAGTCCACGACTGCTTTTCCTTAGCCCATTGTAACCTTGTTTTTTTCTCTTTAGGTGTTAATGATGGCTTTCGTTTAGCTTTTCTGTATGTAAATCCCATTTCCTTTAGGTGGTTTCTTACAGTTCGGTAACAGACGTTGACTCAGGTTTCCTCCCATTCATTCCTCATTTGCTTTGTTGTGCATTTTCGATTTTTGAGACATATTGCTTTAAGTTTTCTGTCTTGATGCTTTGACGTCTTCCTTGGTCTACCAGTATGTTTGCCTTTAACAACCTTCCCATGTTTGTATTTGGTCCAGAGTTTAGACACAGCTGACTATGAACAACCAACATCTTTTGCAACATTGCGTGATGATTTACCCTCTTAAGAGTTTGATAATCCTCTCCTTTGTTTCAATTGAAATCTCTCGTGTTGGAGCCATGATTCATGTCAGTCCACTTGGTGCAACAGCTCTCCAAGGTGTGATCACTCCTTTTTAGATGCAGACTAACGAGCAGATGTTAGTTTTGGGGATGAAAATTTACACGGTGATTCCATAATTTATTTCTCAGAATTGAGTGAGTCCATATTTTTTTCCCTCTGCTTGGTCTAAAAAAGTAACCGTTACTGACTGCCACAATTTTTTTTCCCTGATTTCTTATAGTGTTTCTTAAAGCCAGATAGTTGCCATTTGAAATGACTTTAGTTTTGTGTCATGTCTGTGATCTGCTTTTTTTCTATAAAATTAAACAACTGAATGAACATCCTCCGAGGCCGGTGAATCCATAATTATTGCCAGGGGTTGTGTATGTATGTATATATATATATATATATATATATATATATATATATACATACATACATACATACACACACACACACACACACACACACACACACACATACACACTCAACAAAAATAGAAACGCAACACTTTTGGTTTTGCTCCCATTTTGTATGAGATGAACGCAAAGATCTAAAACTTTTTCCACATACACAATATCACCATTTCCCTCAAATATTGTTCACAAACCAGTCTAAATCTGTGATAGTGAGCACTTCTCCGTTGCTGAGATAATCCATCCCACCTCACAGGTGTGCCATATCAAGATGCTGATTAGACACCATGATTAGTGCACAGGTGTGCCTTAGACTGGCCACAATAAAAGGCCACTCTGAAAGGTGCAGTTTTATCACACAGCACAATGCCACAGATGTCGCAAGATTTTAGGGAGCGTACAATTGGCATGCTGACGGCAGGAATGTCAACCAGAGCTGTTGCTCGTGTATTGAATGTTCATTTCTCTACCATAAGCCATCTCCAAAGGCGTTTCAGAGAATTTGGCAGTACATCCAACCAGCCTCACAACAGCAGACCACGTGTAACCACACCAGCCTAGGACCTCCACATCCAGCATGTTCACCTCCAAGATCATCTGAGACCAGCCACTCGGACAGCTGCTGAAACAATCGGTTTGCATAACCAAAGAATTTCTGCACAAACTGTCAGAAACCGTCTCAGGGAAGCTCATCTGCATGCTCGTCGTCCTCATCGGGTTCTCGACCTGACTCCAGTTCGTCGTAATAACCGACTTGAGTGGGAAAATGCTCACATTCGCTGGCGATTGGCACGTTGGAGAGGTGTTCCCTTCACGGATGAATCCTGGTTCACACTGTCCAGGGCAGATGGCAGACAGCATGTGTGGCGTCGTGTGGGTGAGCAGTTTTCTGATGTCAATGTTGTGGCTCAAGTGGCCCATGGTGGCGGTGGGGTTATGGTATGGGCAGGTGTCTGTTATGGACGAAGAACACAGGTGCATTTTATTGATGGCATTTTGAATGCACAGAGATACCGTGATGAGATCCTGAGGCCCATTGTTGTGCCATACATCCAAGAACATCACCTCATGTTGCAGCAGGATAATGCACGGCCCCATGTTGCAAGGATCTGTACACAATTCTTGGAAGCTGAAAATGTCCCAGTTCTTGCATGTCCGGC